>NC_051236.1:470000-487500 GCF_015220715.1 Pygocentrus nattereri | reverse complement strand
ATTTGCTCTTTTGTCTAAATAAAATCATATGTAGACAAAGTATATAAAAAGTAGCTCCTTAATCTCATACAAACAAATCTAGACCAGTCTGTTCATCTTATAATAAAAACAAGATTTTCTGTCTTTTTAAGATTTTTTCTTCTAGGTAAGATGATCTGAGGGAAGTGCAGGCCCTTTGACATAATGAGACTGTCTCTCTATGGACTAGACATACAGAACGTTTACCACTTTCACTCACAGCAGTAATGTAAACCAGCAATGGCTCACTATTATGCAGCTGACATGTTTAATGCTGCTTAATGTGTGCATTGGATATGATGGAGTCTCATTTATGAGTATTCATTGTGGAAAGAACGACGAGTCTCTCTACTGCAGAGACGGTACTGATCTGCTGCTGTCTGAACTGTGCTGACCCATATCACTGTATCTCTTCTCTGATTAATACACACTGTGCAATATATCAAAACTACTACTGAAATGACGCTCGCTGCGCACTTTACGCTGTAATATTGATGCAACTCAGAGTTAGTGATGTCTACAATCTGCGCTTTTAGTTTACCTCACACCACTCAGTGCCTGCTGTCATGTAAATACAACAAGTCTGTCTCATATGCAAAGTATGCAAATAGCTATGTGAAGAGAATCATATGCAAAAGGATGGACTTTTATTTTTCTTGTACTTTAACTTATGTCTACATTTATTTTTTATAGGTTTATGTGCAATTATATGTCTTGCTACTGAAAAACTGCTATTTCCCTTCAGGATCAATTAAGTTCTGTCTATCCATCCATTTATCCATCTATTGCTCCTGTTCTAAGGCGTGTTTCAGCTTTAAGTGCTGCCTGAATGAGGAAATACAGGACAGCCATTCAGAGCTCACTTGTCTTATAACAGTTTTAAAGGCACAGTGAGAAAAACAGCATGTTTAATTATAGAGGATAATGAGAGATCGAAAATGTACATAAAACCACAAAAACATTAAAAAGGGACCTCAGGTAAAGAAAAAAAGGCCTAAAATATGTAGGATATGGGTCCTAATAAACAAACATGATTTTGAAACAGTTTTTGCACCATGACCAACTTCTATAAATGCATTTTCAACAAAACTATTTAGCCCTTAAAATGCTGACGTCTTTTTAACTTACTGATGCTTTCAAAGGCATCTGTTTTGAAGATATAGAGACTGGATGACAACACTATTGATTCTGACAACGATTCTGGCATGAATAGAGGCACTTGAGATAAACAAGAAAGAGGAAACAAGCCAAAATTCACATCTTTTGATCATAAGCATGCAATGCTTAAAATTCCCCAAAGCACAGCTGGTTCTGTAGAAAGCAGACGGAGGTGGAATGGTATGGTCCTATCTGTGGGAGTAGGCCAATCACGCGTGACGGAGATGAAATGATAACCTATAGCGTGACTCCTCTCCCAAGCCTTCCAGCACAAGCAGCAATATCAGGCTGATGCCATCAAAGCATAGTTATCCTCTGCTGCCTGTCGGCTGCGTCTGAGAGAGCAACAATAACACATCCAATCACGCGATAGAGAAAGCCAGTGATGCAGACTTACTATGTTATTTCTTTCATATTTATGTGCACTGTTATATTACATATACAACCTGTTTCCAAAAAAGTCGGGCTGCTGTGCAAAATGTACCTAGAAACAAAATACAGTTGTTTACACCTTATATTTAACTTAAAATAGTACAAAGACAACATATGAAATGTTGCAATTCTATTGTGCAGGTCACCCATACCATGTGCGCTAATTCACCCCCATACAATCATGGAAGCTGGCTTTTGAACTGTGTGCTGTTAACAAAACAGAAGATCTTAAGCCAAAAGAACGCAGCATCCAGGATTTCCAGTAAGAATTTCAAATTTTGATTTGTTGGACCACAGGTTTATCTTAAATGAGCTCAGGCCCAGAGAAGGCGGCAGCGTTTCTGCATGCTGTATTTGGTTTTCTTCTATGCATAGTAGACTGTTAACTTTGCATTTGTGGCTGCAGTGATGAACTGTGTTCACAGAAAATGGTTTTCAGAAGTGTTCTGAGAACATGCAGGGATTTCCACTACAGAATCATGTCTATTTTTAATGTAGTGCTGCCTGAGGGCCCAAATATCATGGGCCAGACAATCTTAGTTTTTAGCCTTGTTTCTTATATACAGAGATTTATTCAGATTCTCTGAATCTATTGATGATATTATATACAGTAGATGATGAAATCCCCTAGTTCTTCGCTGTTTTACATTGAGAAATGTTATTCTTGAATTGTTGACCTATTTGCCAACGCAGTCTTTCACAGAGCGGTGAACCCCACTCATCTGTAGTTCTGAAAGACTCTGCCTCTCTAAGATGCTTTTTCTACCCAGTCATGTTATTGACTTGACAGTTAACCACCAGGTGGTTTTTAACATTACACAACTCATTTTCCAGTCTTTTTGTTGCCCCGTCCCCACGTTGTTGAAACATGGTACTGGCATCAAATTCAAAATGTTCAAATATAAAAAAAAAACAATAAAATTTCTCACTTTCAACATTTGATATGTTGTCTATGTACTATTTTCAGTTAAACATAGGGTGTAATTGATTTGCATTGATTTGATTGCATTCTTTTTTTATTTACATTTTGCACAGTGTCCCAAATGTTTTGGAAACAGGTTTCAAAGCTGACAAGTCAGAGTTCTTAGACTGAATTAAACCATGAATTGAGCTTTTTTTTAATTATTATTATTTAAGGCTTATTATTCCTTTTATACTGTGTGTTTCTGCCTAAAGGAAGATTTGTCCACAAGGTTGCTTTAGAATCATATGGAAGCGTCTAGCATGACTGTTAACAGTTATGTTTTGTCATCCTTGCATAACTTATGTCCTGCAGACATATGTTATATATGTTTGACGTGAGGTTTTTGGCCATGATGTCAGACGAATCCATCAAGTCCTTGGCAACACTGCGTTTGTTTCTTCACTATCAAAAAAGATCTAACTTAAATACCCCCATCCCTCTTGAAGAACAAAGGCGTCCCTGGCCAATGTTCTGCATGTCGTGCAGTGAGAGTGCAAGAGACCTGGAGACATGATGATACATCCTTCTGCTTTGTTTTAGACACATGCCTGCCTTGAAGTCAGTGAGATAACTCTGTAAGGACGTAGATAAAAGAATGACTTGGTCCAAAGACAAAACCACCCTCACCAATGCGGGCCACAATTAGTGTACCGATATGATAAACTCTTTGATAGCGCTCATTCCCGGACTAGTGACTCTACATGGCCAACATACGATGTGTCACAGTAATCACATCAGTCAGTAAACGCTTATGGCAGTTACACGATTTTCTTTCTTATAAGATGAATTCTGAGAATGTTGTAACATCTGCACTTTTTTTTTGACTTCCCTTCTGTTTACTTAAAACAATAATTATAATACAATAATTATATAAACTCTAATGGAGAAGGTCAGAGAACACAGCTACCAATGCTTGTGAAAGCAGCATTTTTCACGAATTGGCATTTTTTACTACAGTTCCGGAGTTTATTTCACTTTTACACCATTGTCATAAACACAGTTCGCCCCGTCAGCCCCTCATGAACAGATATACACATGCATTTATTGACAAGCAGGATACAGAACCTGTCATACGTGTGATATTACTCTCGTGATCTTGTTTGTTTCTGTATGTCAGTAATAGAAATTGCGAGTGTAATCTATAGCGTCCGTATGCCTGCGTGATGTGTGTGCACACGAAGGGGAGTCGGAATTCAGCACAGCACCGGCAAAGACATTAGAAGAGAAAGCACCATGTTGACTTACAGAATAGAGTAATATTATGGGATTTTATTACAGAAGGTTGTAAACTTTCATGGCTTATTTGATGTGATATGAAACAAAGGCTGACCAAACTTTTGGTGTGAGATTTGTTTCTTTGCATGCTAGCATGAGACGGGACTGAAGTTAGATGACTCTGTGAGACAGAGATGACACCGATAAGGTTACAGCCTAAGTTGCAATCTTTCATAAATAACTGGCAGGGATGAACACTCTGCCGTTGGATTTTCGTTGTTTTCCCGTTAGCCATGAGAGTGTCGCCAATGAGTAAAAGTCTGAGATTTATTCTCGTCCGACTCTTGCTTGGTCACGCTCTCTTTTTCTCTTCCTCACTTCCTCCGACATCTTCTTCAGTCTCTTCGAAGCCTTTACTGTGATGTCCATGTCCTGTGATGTGAGATTCTTCTTATGGCTAGTTGAAGAGCCATTGCTGTTAGTATGTGGCCCGGTACCATAAAACACTACATAGTTCTCACAAGTGGTTTCGCACCCGCTCCTCCAAAGTTGCATAGCGCTATAGCAGGAGTTCTTGGCCCAGAGTGGCACTAACAGATGCCATTCAAAATCATTTTAAAGCTGTTCATTTGACAAAACATTGTAATATAATCTTGCTTTAAATCATTTTAATTGGTATATTAGCTACAGGCTTGGTGTCAGGGGTTATTTTAGTGGGGCAATAGCCCATCAACTAATCATGCCCCACTATACCCATTAGTTTGTACATGCATCTCCAATGGCAAGAGTTGAAGTGAAACATCAATTTGTGCACTGCCATTGCTTGCCGTGCACTATATTATAGTATTGTCTCAAAGTCAAAACTGTAGCCAAGCGATATTGTTAGCATTGAGACCACCTTAGTAGGCTGTATGGACACATCGTGGCTCATATGGTTTTCAACACTTGTGCTGCATGTGAGTCTGGAGGTCTGGAAGTCACTAGGTGGATCCTTTGAGTTCTCAGGAATGAAAGGTGCATTTCCTGGCCACTTTTGAAGAATCCTATAAAATAACACTCAGCAGCACTACACAGTTAGCCATACATATGGCAGCTAGAGTTTGATCCTGGACATTTGAAGCTTGTAAAAAAATAATAACAGACGAGTAACATTTTCTTTGCCTTGGATGTTCTACAAATAATCTATGAGTAAATCCTTCAGCCTAACTTTGTGGATGGTAGTAGGAGCCTGTTAGCCATCTGCTGACCTGTTCAACCATAAATCTCTAGATAAAACTACATTTTTACATAAGGTGTGTTGAATATCATGTGTTTAGTTTATAGGGTTAGGGTTATAGGTATAGGGTCTGCACTTTTGATTGTCAGCATATGCACATTCACAAGATTCTGCTAGTGTGGGATTATGCCAGTTTCCTCTCTTTCAATGATGCTCAAAAAAGCTACTTATCTGCTAATAGCCCTCCCTTGTGGAGAATCATTAGCCTGCTAAACATAAGTGAGTAAGTGACTGAGTTACAGGCCAGACTCACAATGTGATTCACATCTAAAATGTTTCGCAGCAGAGATGTCACCACAGTTAAGCAGCTGGTTTCACCTCTGAATTTCTGCAGTGTTTGTATTAATAATTTAATTTATGAAGTAATTTGTTTAAACATATGTTATTTGAGTGTTGAAATTGGCATATCAAAGTATCATAAGTGTTAATTGTACTCTCACTTCTAAGCCAAACAATTTCAATTTGATCTAGAATTGTGCAGCCCCTACACTCTGGTGTTTGGTTGGTGTAGTGGGTACCACCTCTGCCTTGTAGACTGGGGTTCAATCCCCTCCGGTGTAAACACCCTACACTATACCAATAAGAGGCCTTGGGCAAGACTCCTAACACCACCTCCACCTTCCTGTGTAAACTGATCAAACTGATCAGTTGCTCTTGATAAGCGTATCTGCCAAATGCCTTAATGTAATTGGTGATTAATAGTAGCTTACATGCCATTAGGTCACACTACTATAACAGGTCACTAGCTGGTAAAGCTTTAGACACTATGCTAATATTAAACTTAAAACTGGTGGTTTTGTCCCTGTGATCATCTTCACACAACATGTTTCATCTTAAAATAAAGCCAAATCTTTCTTCGCAAGTCTTTGCAGCTCAAAAAACCAGCATCTTTTCTTCATTTTTCATTTTGTTTTAAACTCAAACTGCTATGGTTTATGGGCCATGGAGAAGAACCTTGACGTTATTGTGAAGTCATTTACAAACTGTAATTTTTGGGGTTAAGTATTCCTAAAAGTATACTGCGATTCTTTCCTGACACCTTTAGATACACCTCTTTGTGTGTGTGTGTGTGTGTGTTTCATTCTTTTGGGCAGACAATAAAATCTATGGAATCCTCTCACGTTCACCGCAAAGCCAGATGATCTCCACTATCATTGAAGATTGTCTGAGCCTGAGAGGATAACTGGGAGAGATAAAGGGAGAGAGAGATAGAAATGAGAAGAACATGATGAGCTCTTGATAGGTTTCTTGTCTCTGACATATCCAATCATTCTGTACTAATCACCGTGCTCATGTCTTGGTGGCCTGGGACCGCGGAGTCCTGCAGCATGCAGAGCCCCCCAGCCTTCTCCCCTTCTCCCGCCTACCACCTACGCTTCACTGGCCTGTTATTGGAGAAGAAATGAAATTAAAGCTGGGCTGCCCTAGCCGCCTTCTAGTAATTATCGCTGAATTTCCCCTGTGGCGGCCTTCAGTTCACAAACTACGGCTCCTATTCTCCACTCAACAACAAGGTGAGAAGCGCTGTGACAAGCAAGGTCAACTTCAGCCTGTCTCTGGTGACCCCTGGTAGAAACTGTAGATGCTCAAATCAGTCGACCAGGAGAAGGTTGTGATGATGCACGCTCTTCTTTTGTCTGGAATGTCTTGGATTTAAACCGGGTGGTTTTTAGTGGTGGTCCTGGTGTTTTCAACGTGCTGTCAGTTTCCTGACGTAGAGGAAGCCCTGAGGACAACAGCTGGAGAACCATGTAAATTTTGTGTAGCGTTAATTTCAGTACAATGTTTCTTTTGGGAAGCATCACATTAGTTTCCTGTCTGCGTTTGGTGGTGCTGGACTGCTAATCTATAATTATCTGTGGTGATGAAGTCTAAATTTATAGTGTTGCAAAACACAACATTCATTTTTCAATGTTTTTGGAAAAAGGGACTTTTGTGGAAAACCTTCTACTTTTCTTAGTTTTTTCTCCATTTGAACTTAATGATCATGATTTGATTTCAGGCTGATAAAGCTAGCATTATCTTTCCGCTGCTATTGCCAGGATTACGTTTAATGACTATAGTCTGCGTGTTAAAAGTAAAATTATAGCCTCAATACTCTATGAATGTCTGAAACATTGACAGCACTTAAATGTTATGATGTTTCGATGGATTTTATGATAAACCTCATCTCAACGGCTTTTTAGGCAGCAAGTACACTTTAGGAATGATGTCATATTTCATGATATTCTTGAAATATATCATTCCACTGTATTGAATGAAGGGACAAAACCAGATTCACTTAAAGGGGAAATTCGATTTATTTTTCAAAATCGTTGTATAGTTTATGGGTTAAGATGTAAACAAAATCAATCAGAGCAGTTTGATGAAATGTTCAGTTCTAGAGAAATTCTCTGACTCAGAATTGATCACAGTGGTCGTGATAGGAACCAGACGTCTGCAGTATTTAATGCTTCTTAATGCTACATCATGGAATGTAATTACAAGAAATGGTTATGAATATGCTGCCTGATACATAAGGAAGATTTTTGGCCTAAAACATATTTTTATATTTAAAATTATATTTTTGAATACATTAATGGCAGAGAGGTACAAGCAGGCCATCATAGGGCAGGGATTTAATACTATATTACTATATTAACATCATCCACATGACAGATAAAGACACATTTAGGTCCAGTAGTGTTTTAGATCATTGATAATATGGCTGCAGTTGAATATAAGATAGTTCATAAGTTTCTCAACAACGAATCATTTCACATCAAACCAGTCTGAATGAGTTTCTTTACATCATAATGACTGGATATAGAAATATTGAAAAATACATGGAATTTCAATTTGGACATATAATAAAAAGGCCATTGTGTCATACAGAATAAATGTTAACCAATAAAAGCACTAAGTATAAGAGGAATTCCACCAATTGTCCAAATTTCAGCATAATTCAGTGGTTGAGATGTAAACAAAGTCATTGAGAGTGGTTTGATGTGACATCGTTCATCGTAGAAGAACATAGGAGCGCTTTGAACTTCCAGCGCTGGTCCTTTAATGTCGCCAAGGCTCCTGTAGTGATTTTAATGGTGCGATGCCGAACTCTCGGGCCTGCTGAGGATGTCAACCCAGCGTGACATTCTCAGCAAGAGGCGCTCATAATTAATCACTTCTCTTTAGAGATGCTTTTGTGCTGGAACCCATTTCCTTCACCTCTGCAGTGTAAGCAGAGGCCAAAGTGAAGGCATGGTGAACTCTGAGGTTTATGCAGCTTGTAAAAATGTGCGAAGATGAGAGGCACCAGCGATGGCGGTGACGTTATTCTAATGAGGGACAAAAATAATGCATAGCAATCATTTGCTTGCTGATCACTTCCCTGGGGAAACGGGAGATGCAGATGAATCCATGTTATTTGTGCATGTCAAGTGAGAATATATTGCATGTATTAATCCATCCCTAATTGCCTGTAAAAGTAATCAACCAGCGATGGGAGGATTATGAGTGTCTATTGCAATCAACTGAGAGCTTTAGCTTCTTAGCATCAAATTCTGACCTAAGCTTGCACAGTCTTGTTCAAAAGTTTGAACACCCTCGATGTTTTGCTGGTTTTTAAGTGAACACGTCCTCTTAAATGTACATTTTACTGCACAATTTCTGTTTAAAATAATAGAATAATATTTTTCCCCCCAATATGTTTGTACTCAGCAAACAGTGGTCATACAATAAATTGTACAGAGGTGATCAAAACTTTTGCACACGGCCGAGTCTTCAGGTTTATGTTGTATGTGTTTCCCTCCTTCCACCTGTGGGAATTGAAATTGGACTGGAGCTCTGTTTGAAAATTCCATTTAACCCCAAAGCACACAGTCTTGTGCTTCTTTAAGAGTTGTTGTCCTTCGTGATCAGCGGTTGTCCATCCTGTCCCCTCTTGAGAAAAGAACCCCATTCTCTGTGTAAACGACCCTCATTGTCTCCCTCTCCTCGCTAGCGCACTCAACAGCCGGCGAGAGGACTTAAACCTGAGCCCTTATGTAAACATCCCCAAGGAAGTCAAACCAATCACAACCAAAGACAGAGCAATGTCAAACAGGGGAAGGAACATGTGAGACATATTAAGAGGAAAGCATGTCTTCAGATGAGGAAAGAAATCAGCACGAAATAAGCGCTGAGATCCATGCCTGATGTTCCTGATATGAGCAAGAGGAGGAATTCTGAAGCTGGATACGTCATTTCCCAGAGGAGAGGCAATCAGACAGCACAGGGGCATTGACAGACGCTGATGGAGTGGATGTAGGAAGACGTGTTCTTAAAAAAAGAACAAAGGAATTTTATGTATTTTGGTTATTTGTTACTTCCAGTAATTCTAGCATAGGTGAGCAATGAGGCGGCTCCTTTCCGAACGTGCTTTGATTAGCCGCTGCTTCCTTTTTCTGTTCTGTAGAACTTCATAGTAACAATGTTCGCTGTCCGGTGTCGACCAGAGGAGGACGGGTTCCCCTCCTGAGTCTTGGTTCCTCTCAAGGTTTCTTCCTCTTTTAGGGAGTTTTTCCTTGCCACCGTCGCTACTGGCGACGCTTATGGGGGCTCGGACCCGGATTTTCCTGTTCTTTTCTCTTTGTAATGCTGATCGTTTTGTACAGCTGCTTTGTGACAACACCTGCTGTAAAAGCGCCGTATAAATAACCTTGGCTTGCTTTCATAGTTGATTATAGAGCTGAAAAGCATCATGAGCACAGCATCGAAAAGAAGGTCCAGCTTGATGTTTAGGTCTCACATGTAAGATCAACATTGTAATGATGATGATACGATGACAATAGTAGATAATTCACTCACCTCCCCAGACGACACACCCATTACCCAGTTTTGTTCTCTTTGAATTCTCTTTCAACTAGAAATCATCAGAACTTCCCACCTGAGAAAGAAGCACAGCGTACATTACAAAATGTTCTATTACGTTTCATTTAGTTACACATTTATACCAGAGAGGTCCCCAAATCCCCAACACTCACATAGTGCAGCTTTAAACAAAGTGGTGAAGCAGCCGGAGTCAAAGATCTGCAACATCAGGCTCCTTAAATCACTGCTTTAGAACACTTTTAGCTTTTGTTGTTTTCCTGATGTTCACTAGAATGTTACTTTTATGCTATTTTCATATTGTTTAATTTTTTTGTAATTTTATTCTATTTTTTGTGTTTTTTATAAATATTGTTCTCTTTTTTTGTCACTGCTTTTATTTGTTGGATCTTATTATTTTCTGATTTTATTTTTAACTTTTTCTGTAATATTTTAATTCACACTTGGTGAATTGAATGGTGCTATAGCAATAGAGTTTTTATTATTATTATTATTATTATTATTATTATTATTATTAATGGTGCCTTCTCAAATCACATAGAAGAAAAGCCACCTTTGTCTGTTTTTAAACACCCTCAGTTATATAACATTCAGCACACAAATTGCCACGATCTGCACATGAAAAGGAATTTTCAGTAAGAGTTTTTATATAATATTGACATTACAGTGCCATAAACGTGTCTCGAGTCATCAGGAAAAATTCTGTTCAGCAATACAGCGTATAATGTTCCCATTACCAGTAATTGTTATGACACACGCCATATGTTTGATGTCATGACAGCTTATGTCACGTGCTTATTTTTGTTGTGTACTGTAATTAGCCTTCTTGACATCGAACATTATGACACCTATGCTGACATTTAACAATAATGGTAACATGACACTGATATGTCCTCATGACAGATGACAGAATATGACATCATCTATGGCATGTTTATGGCATGCTTATGACCATCTTATAGCGTTATCAGATTGTCTGTGGAGTGTTGTATATGTCAGTTGTTTGTTTTTTTTCATGCTTTCTCCACTACCTATTCTTCAATCAAATGTATTAACGAGCACATCCTGCTTTAATCATGAGACATGGCATGCCTTGTGTTTAAAAGGCATTGTCTGTGCTGTCCAGACTGATTTGGTTGTTTTTAAATTGCATATTGCTTCATGTAATCAAAGTCTCAAAGCTAACGATGGCTCAGTACGCAGCCTGAGCCGAACACATCTTCAGAATTCCCATAAAGAGATTTTTGTGGACTGCTTTGATTCTGACCCACCCATTCTGAGTCCACCTCTGATGAGGTGAGAGATTCTGAGACGGTGTGAATGTGTGAACGGTGCCACTCTTTTGATGACAGTTGGGTAGGAATTGCAGGACAACTGGGGTCAGTGTAACCGGATTCTTATGAGAGAGTGTCAGGGACAACAAGAGGACATTTCAACAAGGAGGCTCTGCCCAGTTAATGGGCACAGGCACATTTTTAGCCTTGTGTCTGTTACAGTCTTCTTACACAGACATGCTTGAGCATCCTAATGATTATTATCCCAAGTATTCACGTTTAATAGTGGTGATATTGTTGCCATCCAAAAAAAAATTCTATTTTTTTATGTTGATTTTTCTGCACTGTTAGAAATAAAGGTACATATTTAGTTGTAACAATGTAAATGTACCCTCAAAAGTACAACAGTGGTTTTAAGGTCCAATTGTGTACCTTATGTAAGTTTCTCCCAGTGGAAAAGTACCTTTATGTACCTTTTCATAAGCTAATGTTTTAAAAGGGAACAATAGAATAAAAGCCTGGAGGCGAGACGGGGTGTGCAGAGTCAGCACAGCTTAGAAAATAAATTTCAATGGATTATGCGACAGTTATGTTCCCTGACTAAACATACTGAGATCTACCTTTAAGGGTCTCACCCCAGTGAGTTTCATGTCTTTTTTTCAAGTGTAAACCATTTTAGCAAAGCATATATTCCATAATTACCTGGAATATCTTTACATTAAAGCTTCATCCTGTAAGTTTTGGGGATTTGAAGACCTCTGGTGGAAATAGGTAATTGCACATTGTAATTTGAGGCTGTGCGAGTAACAAAAAGACATGTAACGTGGTCAAAAAACCCACAAAATCCAAGTCGACTTTTAAATTACTATGTCAGGCTTTACAGAGTGCATGCACATCATATTTTAGCTGAACTCAGTACTGCTACTTTTTTAAAAATACTGACAAAAAATCTTAAATAGTGCTGCTTGAATTTACATTAAAATGAAGAATGTCTGCCTTATAATATAAAGTTGCTATTTTGGAGAGACATGGCTTTCTTTGGACAACAAGTATATTGAAACGTAGTGCTGGTCAGTGGTCATTGAAGTTGACTGATTCTGACACTGGTCTTCAACCAAACATGTGCTGGGGATTTAAAAGCACTTAAACCTGCGTTTCCCTCCGAGTGAAACTCAACGCCCATTTTTCTGCCTTGACCGTCTTGCCTCATCTAATCACTCTCACATTGTCCTCTTCAGCCTCTGCTTCACCCTAACAAAACCAATAGGACACAAACTTCACTGGGCAGAACCGTGTTTTAAACGAGGAGCTATTCCTCTCCACCATGGCGCACTGAAACCAAACCCCCATTCCTTCATTAATCCCGGCTGCATCGCCTGTCTACTTGAGCGACCATGGAAACACGAACCAGACGGCAATTGACAGTTCAGGTTGAAAGGTCAAGGGGTACATCCTCTGTGGTCAGTGGAAGTCAGCGAATGCACCAACGCTCCACTAATATCTGCTGGCAAACGTATTTGATCTGGGAATGAAACTGATTTAAACGTGCCTTTCAAACCACGCTGTTTAGTCTTTATTCACTCCGTAAGTCGTTCGCTGTTTAGCAGGAGACGTTTAGGCTGCGGTTTTGGAGGTAGAACTGCTGGAATTGAAAGTCTTTGAAATATAAACTCTATGATATCACTTGCCTCATTGAATTGTGCCAGGCTCCTGGCATGGCCACCAAGTTTAAGGACCTGAATCTCTTGGCAGTGACTTTTCAAAGGAAACTGAAGTAAGACAGAACCTTGAGGAAGATGGTGATGGAGCAACAGTGTGTAACAGAAAACCTGTCCGGGTCAGAGCGGTTTAGGGACGGCAGGTGAGAATTGTGGTGACATGCTTGAGATATTAACGAAACCCTCATCCTGGGTTTGCTTTCTAGATTTCAGTGCTATTCCAGACCGGACATGATTGCCATGGTGTGCCAAGCTTCCTGTGGTTCCTTCGTCATTGGACCTGTAATAATATACTCTGGAGCATTTATGAAACTGAGAACTGTGATGGATGTAGATAAAAGAACCTGTCCAGGCCTCCTGAGACAGGTGCCTGTTGGGTCTTGTAGTAGCAACCCAACCAGAACTACAGTACAACAGTGTTCTATTAACTTTGAACCGCAGTCTAACTTGGAGTTCAGATCACAAATGTCTTTTCTAATTTTCGTGAAATCTGAACCACCTCAGGCATTACACCAAAGAACTTCTCTGGAAGCTCACTCTAGTGTATGTGTTCTGGATAAAGAACATCTGGATAGAGAGCTGGTTTGGGCTTCTTCATATGTGACCCACAAAGTGAAGGTGGTGAAATGTTTTAAGCAGTTCCTGAACAGATGGACAGCTATGTAGGCACTGGCTGTAGCATGAATTCTCCAGCATGTAATGTTTGGAAGTTTATTCCAGAGCAGGAAAAGATAAGCTAAACATACGTACTGTGGCGTCCACCCGCTCCCCCACCCCCACCCCCAACCCCACCCTGGGGTTCCTTACTGGTTCACCTGTGGGGGTTGAGTGTCACGATGGGCCCCTCCCAGTCCTGTAAATGTGTTTGTGTTTTGGTCCAGTCCATGTGTTTTCTGTTTTGATCCCCAGTCCAGCCCCTTGTTTTATGACTCCGCCCCGATTTTTCCCACCTGTGTTTCCGATTGTCCCTCGTTAACCCTGTTTGTATTTAAGCAAATCAGGGAACATAACTGTATCATAATCCATTGAAATGATATTTACTTAATTGTACTGACTCAACACGCATCGTCTCGTCTCCAGGCTTTTAGTTTATTGTTCTGTTTTAGAACATTAGATTATAAAAAGGTATAAATAAATACTTTTCACCTGGAAAAACTTATTTATGGTGCACAACTGGTCCTTAAAACCTTTATTTCTGACAGTATACTGGAAAGGCTTTGAAACTGAAAGCCTAGGAAACCCACAAAGGAAGCAATTAGGAGGGTATGAATTGTTAAAATTCTGAAATTCTCGTTATTTATGATCATTTTGATGCGGCGTTGTCTGCACATTTTGCATGATATTCAGTACCGACAGCCGTGATGGAGAACACTGGGGCACTCGACTACCCTGGACATGCTCTACTGTATGAGGCCGCACTAAGATTCGTTTATATTTTTAGGGTTGTTTTTTTGGCATCGCAACAGTCAGATCAAGGCCACTCTCAAGGTTATGGAAGTTACTGGAGTCATAAGTCCTATTTTAGAGGATATCCAATATCCATCCCAACAGCCAGTGCCTTCTGAGTCGTACTATGTCATAGAGTATATTGGGATTATCAGGTGTTCAAGCAGAATATATTGTCAGCCCATATCTCATTAGCTGATAATGATTAGTTGTGACCTTTAATACCAAATCAGCTATGTTTTTGGTCATAACTGTTTTAAAATTTGCACCATATAGGGTACAGTCAACATTAGAATTAGTAGAAATTCAATTGTGTCATTACCTTTACAGCAGCCTTTTAATTAAAAGATGTACAGCACTGTAATATCCATGTTGTGAGAGCTGCGATGGGTTCAGGGAGTCGGAAGGCTTTTGAATGAGTCCCACTCACCAATGTTTACTCTTCCAACCTCACCCTCTATTCATTGAAATGCTCACCCCTCTGTCTCTATGGTAACACAATCTACAAGGAGCTGCTTGGAGAGCTCATGATGCTTTGTGTGCCTATGTGTGTGTGTTGTATTGTCTCACAATACCTTTTAATTGCACCCTCTCCTTTCCTTCTTTTCTATGGCAGATTGACCCCAGAGCTGAGCCAGTGATGGAGTCTGGCGTCTGGTGGATGGTTACCTGGAGCTTGCCTGAAGCACTCTTCATACCTGAGCAAAGCCTCACGGCTCTGCTGCTGAATAATTCAACACAGGCAGGTAAAACTTGCTTCCTTAGCCATTTATCTGTCCATCCATCCTCCCTCCATCCATGTACCTATTTTCTCCCAGACTCTTTTTTTGTTCTGGCTTCTAGCGCAGACAGAACTGAACCTCATTGAGTTTTCATGTATTCACTGAAAGCCCAGGTGGTTCAGATCTGTTAATGAAATTCCCCGCGAAATGTCAGTGTACTCACACATGATCGATGGCTGCTTTACAAAAGCAACTTGAAAGGCAATCTGCAAGGAGAAATAGAGAGATAATGTCCTAAATCGAGCCCATAAAACTAACTATCATGTTCAGTTGTTTCCAGTGTATACAGCTAGGGGTGGGCAATATGCCGACCTTTATCGATATTATGATAAATTACACTACATCACAAGGTGTTTTCTTCTATAATCTACTTAATCACTGAACTATGTCATTGCAAAGGGAGCATAATTAAGCCTGTTAATTTGGATTTAGTGCAGAACAATATGTGAAACATTGCACACAACGTCGCACTGATCTCATAATTCTTTCTCATGTTTTTGAAACGTGGCACTGCTGGTTCATTTTTGTCTGATGCAACATGTCAAAGTTCTGATTTTGAACAATTAAAATAAATGGATCAGGATTTCTTTTGTGTAGGTAATTGTGGTATTTTAATAATTTAGTAATTGTGGCTCATATTTGTCTTATTTGCTCAAACTTGACCCTAAACAAAGATTATTTCCATTCATAAATCCATGCATTATATGGCTATATGAGTGGACAATATAAGCATTAGAATGTTATTACTTTCAACAATTTAATCATTGCAATATTTTATCACTGCGAAAAAAAAAATTCCAAAACGATTTTCAGTAGTGACTGTTTCGTTAATGATTCGTGGTTGATTAGTCACCTTTGCCTTCTACGCTGTAGACTGGGGTTCAAGCACCCTACACTACACCAATAGGGGTCCTTGGGCAAGACTCCTAACACCACCTTGGCCTCCCTGAGTAAAATGATCAAATTGTAAGTGGCTCTGGAGAAGAGCGTCAGCCAAATGCCGTGAATGTAAATGTAAATGATAATTTTAGCTAATTTTCTGTAGAACTCCAGTAAGCCAGTCTGCATGCCTAGCAAACACAGCTTTGAACAGCTCCACATGCATAAAATCAATCGCAAAAAAGCAATTGCAGGAAAATGTGTTTTGGTAGTGACATTTCTAGATGATCCACACTGACTACTTCGAAACAGTGGGAGCTAACTGACCACCATCCAGCCATGAGGGGGTTGCAGCCTCACCTCCTACTCCCAAATGAGGAGTGTGGCTACAATAAGGCACCGCCTATGGACTAAAACTGTTTTGGTAGTGACGGGAAAACTTGGGAGAGTGAGGGTTTTTTTATTATTATTATTTAAAAAGTGAAGCCATGAAAAATCTAAATCTTTGAACTTCATAGGGTCAGTGGTTCCAGCTCCCCCACAGTGGCAGCCCTTCGTTCTCAGGCTGCTGTTATGTCTTCTTCTTTCTCTCCTGCTGATTGTCGAGTTCGCTAAATAACTGAGATTATTTTATGTTTTGCTTGAAGATTATATTAAACACTTGATTTTGGTGATACATTCACAATGACAGTGGCTGGAAAAAACTTTGGCTTTAAGAGAATCTTCAGTAGAACTTACCATTGAAAGCTGTATTTGAATGAGAGGAGCTGAGAGGAACTACAGATGAAGGGTCAATGTAGGAAAATGCATTAAAAAATACTGGCGTTAGTAATAAATTGTGTGCATTATTAATGTGTTAACAGTAACACTTTACTCAAGGGTGCTGTTCATAAGCCTACATGACACCTATATAAGTTTGTCAGTACAATTGACATAACCCTACATAACTGTTTATAAATGCTTATTACAGCAGGCGTCATCTGTCATAAAGGCTATTTTAGATTTTTTTAATCAAAATTGGCAAATGTAACCTTTATAGCGAATGATGTTTATTGGAACAAGCATTTATAAACTGTAGGGTTATGTAGGGTTATATCAGTTGTAATGACAACCTTATGTAGTTGTCATGTAGCCTTATGAACAGCATCCTACAGTAAAGTGTTACCGTGTTAAGTTTGACACCACTAATCCTAATCCATGACATGTATCGTGAAAATGTCTTGATATATTTTTGCCATACCACTCACCCCTGATTGCAACCAGCTTGGCCTGTAACTGGCAATACCGGTCAGGGTGGGAGGGGATGGGAATTTGTGATGGTGACGAGTGATAGCTTGCCCAGCTAATGGCCATTACCACTTCGAGTTTAAACCTCGGTGTAAAACAATAACTCCATAGAGACCGCCCTCAGCCCTCAGTCGCAGAGCGGTGGGGGAGGAATTGCCATTTGCTGCTTAAAAATGAGCGCAGGTTGGAAATAGAGCTTTTGTCTT
>NC_051236.1:430000-465000 GCF_015220715.1 Pygocentrus nattereri | reverse complement strand
CCGAGGGGCTCGGCTTTACACACCTGTGGCCACGGAAGAGACTGGAACACCTGGATTCAGTGATTTGAATGGGGGAGTGAAAACTTTTGGTAATATAGTGTATCCCATGAGACCAGGTTGCACAAGAACCAGCTCATTAACATAAATCCACCTATACATCCTATGGCTATTTAGCTCTGCTCATTCCCAATGATGTTTCAGCTCTAATTGCTTTTTAAAGGCACAACACAGGGAAGCCAATCAAAACAGAGCTACTTTACATATATCCATCCATCCATCCATCCATCCATCCATCCATTTTCTAAGCCGCTTCTTGATATATATATCAGGCTTGATATATGCAGACACAGTAACAAAACAGTCTGTTTAATTCTAAAGGATAAAGAGAAGTTGGAAGATTGTCATGTGCAAAAGAATTATGGGCATCTTTGGCACATTAAACCACATAAATGATATGAGTGGGCCTCAAGAAACACTAAATAAAATGCAAGAAAAATGTAGCATATAAACCCTTTAAATCACCATTAAATCCAGTGATGATGTTAATGATCAAGGTCATGTTTGGGTTGAAAAATAATGTAAAGTCTTGGCATCAGTGTGGGTATTTTTAATAGATATGCTGATGTCAGTAGGGCACAGTCCTGAGCAGGTTACAGTAATGAAATTCAAAACACATAAATTACACAGTCTGTAGAAATGCTGCCTTGTTTGTATGCTTGTTGTATAATTGAAGGTCTATGTTAACTGGTCACAGATGGTACATAATTAAGCCCACGGTCATTCCTGTGCCAGTGGTCATTTTTCTTTCTACTGTCGCCCTTGTCCTCCTTATTAGACCTGTTTTGTGTAAAGCTGTCACAAAAAAATCTAAAAATAAAATGTTTCAGTCACACTGTGGCTGACTCCTCGTCTCTGACTTCAGACCACACCCCTTACCTGACTCTTATCACACCCACTTTCTGGCTATCAGCCACACATACTCTTAGCTCCTGACAGCCCCCATTTCTGCCACTTGACCACATCCTATATCTTACTGTTGTTCTGTCCACTTCTCTGACTCTTGGCTGCACCCCTTCTGTGGATCCTGGCCACACCCAATATATGGCTATTGGCCACACCCTTTCTCCAACCCTTTTAATCCTTTTAATTGTTTTTTGTCCATACCTGTTTTCTGGCTCTTGGCTACACCTCTGGCCACACCCTGTATTTGCCACACCCATTCTTTCTTTTGACCACACCCCTTCACAGAATCTTGGCCACACCCTTCTCTGACTTTTGCCCACACTCTTATTTGTCACATTCTTCTTTTGGTCACTCCCCTTTTCTGACACTTCCGCACTGCTTCTCTGACTGTTGGCCACACTCTGTCCTGGACACATGACCACGCCCTTCTCCAACTCTCAGTCACACTAGTATTTGACTCTTAGCCACACCCCTTCTTTGACTTTTGGCTACACCCTTTATATGGATCTTGGCTACACTCAGTATTTGGCTACTGGCTGCACCCCTTTTCAGACCCTTGGTCACACCTTTTCATTTTCATCCCTTCTCTGACTCTTGTCCACATGTTTATTTGGCCACTTCTTTAGCCACACCTTTTAATTGTCACAACCATTCTTATATTCTTATCTGATTCCTGACCACACCCTTTCTCAGACCTCTAGCCACACCCTTTTGCCAACACATGTCCACACTGGTTCTCTGGGTATTAACCACACTCCTTCATGGCCACATCTTATCTCCAATTCTTGGTCACTCCCCTATTTGGCTCTTGGCCACACCCTTTCTCCGACTCTTGGCCCCACCTCTTGTTAAACAGGCCATCTCGGTGTACTTAGTCATGGATCCATATTCTTGCCCGAGGCAACTATTTCACATCAGCCTGTGTACGATATGTATAATATATGTTGCTATGCTGCTAATGGGCTGGATGTGAGCGTGACGGCACTGAGGGTTAATGGGAGCCGACAGTAGCGAGCTGCCTGATCTCCTCAGTGGCCAGAAACAGTCAGCTCACATTCAGCCTGACGACAGCTGATTAGAGGACTACCACCAGTGACTGACAGTCAGAGAGATGGAGTGAGAGAGAGAGACACTTTGATTTCTTTATTAATAACTCATATTCATGTCGCTTTCCGCCACCGCAGCAAAAGTGAATACCTCTGTGTGATGTGAGGATTTGTAGCTCATCTTGTGTCACAAGTTATTGATGTCGGGCTTCGTTTCTTCCTTGTCATATTTAAAATGAGCTTATCTGAGCTGTGTGGAATTGGCAGAAAGGAGTCCCTCAGTTGTCAGAGCTCTGCTGCTGCAGACACACACAAAAATACACGAAATAACATTGCATGGTGACAACGCCCCCCCCCCCTACACCCCCCCACCTCCCTCTTAGTGCATACACCCTGATAGGCCTCTCCTTATGTTTCTCATAATGCATAATAAGTATGGCTAACACATGTAATGCATTTTACAAATATTTATGGATACATGTTATGAATGTGCTTATAGATGCTTATAGATGCTTATAGATGCTTACCATAACTGCTTGTTATGCTTGTTTCTGACCTAACTAATAACCATTAACAAACTATTTTTAAACCATTAATAAATGCTTTATAAGGGTAGTCTTATTTTAAAGTGTGATCATTTTACAGCATTCCTCAGTAGTAATCCTACATAGATTTTACACTCTGCTCAGTTGGCAAGCTACTCGTTTATCCACGAAAGCATATAAAGCCAATTCCAAAAAGTTAAGATGATATAATGCAAAAAAAACAACAAAAAAAAAGAAATCGTGATCGTGAAAAATCGTGAAAAAGTGATTTTAGTCTACTTTGACCTGTATTTAAACAAAAGTAGGAAAAAGAGAAGAACTGTAATGTTTATCTTATTAACTACGGTAACATTTTTATCCTGTATAGGTGCCACAATAACTGCAGCACGAACGAGCCGGGCAAAATATAGGCTTAATCTCAAATGACTTCCTGTTCCTTATGTAGAGCGCACTATGTAGGTCATTATCTAACAGCTTCTACACATGAGCACTGCATTAAATTACTAACTTGAAGCCATGAATATTCAGTCAAAGCCGCACAAAATCTTATCTAACACTTAGTGGGCTATTTGGGTGCAGAGGTCATAGTTAAATGACCAGTTTAC
The DNA here is from genome assembly GCF_015220715.1 of Pygocentrus nattereri. Classification (NCBI taxonomy): domain Eukaryota; kingdom Metazoa; phylum Chordata; class Actinopteri; order Characiformes; family Serrasalmidae; genus Pygocentrus; species Pygocentrus nattereri. Next base: position 461,841 of record NC_051236.1, on the reverse strand, counting down.
TGCAGTGTATAGGGAGTGAGGCGCTATTTGAAATGAAGCCACAGACATGCTCTGATGCTAAACCAGTAAAAGAAAGTTTCTGTCCATATTTCTCTCATGAGCTCTAATCTGAAAACTTTAAAAATGAGTAGTAATACACCGGCGAGGAGAATGAGAGCACTGATATAGAGGCTAGTGATTTGTGTGGCTGGTGCATTTTTATGATTTGCTAATATAAGACCAGAAGTATATTTTTACCCTAAAAACGTTGCAAAAAAAGATCATGTAGTTTCATAAAACATAATGGAGTGTACGCATGTGTGAGACTGGTGCATCTGCACTTTGCAAATTAGGCAAAAGACTGAGATCAGGTAGTGGCAGCTAGGTCTGTCAAGCATCTTGCTCAGGCTACCTGGCATCCATAACTTCTGTACTAACAGAATAAAAAGCTTAGAGAAGAACCTCTGAAATCATTTTATTATTCCAAAGCAACTGGCTAGGATGCTCCGTGCAGACGTTCATACTTTGTCATGCATTCTGCGAAGGAGCTGGACTCCATCTCCCAGAGTGCTAGGGAAGGCCACGTGATCGATCACATGCTAGGGGACTCGGTCTTTGAAAACTCCAACCCCTGGATTCTCAGACAGGTCACGTGGTTTCCCCATGCACCTATCAGCGTTCTCAGTCACCTGATTATTGAACTCCTTTCACCTGAGGCTCGTACTCTACTAATATTTAAGCAGGGACTCGGGTTGAGAACCTTGTGAAGTATTGTTTAGACGATTACTGAGCGTTCCCTGATTCTGTTATTCTGTGTATTCGTGTATCGAACCTTGGACGAGTTTTCCCGTGGATGATTTGTGTTTTTGCCCCTTACTGTTACCGTTGCCCTTTTTTCGGATGGTTTCATGTTTTCGATTACTGGACTGGATCTTACACTGTGAGTTGTGTTTTACCCTTTGGACTGAGTGGATAATTAAAGTCATCTTATCTGTGAGCGTCTGCAAGTCTGTCTGACCGTCACACACTTCAGATCTGAGAAAATATGAATGAAGGCCAAATTAGAGAAAAGGTTTCAGGATTCCGGAAAGGAAAACACGTTTGTCAATCAAACCAGGGAATCTTTTAGTGACTGGAAGTTGAAGTGTTTTTATGTCTAATAAGGAGATTTGATCTAAAATCGCTGCACCTTCAGATGAGCTAATGCTAACCCTGCTGAAAAAACACAGAATAGAGCAGCATTGATTCCATGCTGGTCTAAACTGGTTTAGTGCTGGTTTATGTTGGTCTAGTGCTGGTTTGGTGCTAGTTTAGCTGCATACCAGCAACCAAAGCATAACATATTAACATAACATAACTATTTTTCTGTTTAATCTACTGTTTCAGCGGCTAAATTAAGCTAAGCAGCAGATAAGCTAACTTAATTCGTCAGCTGATCTCAGAAAAGTTAATTAATGTAGTGAATTAACTGAACTGACCATTGCTCTGCATCGTTATTTACTGTTAGGCATCACATTAAAATGTGTATTAGCGAATACAGGAAGCAGATAACGTTTGGCTTATTTTAGAGCTAGTGTATATGTGCTTCTTAATAGCTGCAGCAAATAAATTGATTCAGTTTTTTTTACCTACCCTTGTGGCCAGTGAAAATTATGGCACTCTGCATCATTCCTGAAAATGCAGGTTTGACCAGCGCAAGTACCCCTTTACTATCCCCGTCCTCCAGTCACTGCTGTTGCTAAGTGTTATTAACCCACTCAAATTCTTAGCTCTTTAGCAGTAAGTCAATATATTTCAAATTTATAGCCAAATCATGGCTAAAGTGTCTTGAGGACCTGAAAAATCAAGATACAGTACCCTGAAAGAGTAGAATGGTTTCCAAAGCTAAAAACAAACAACAAAATTCAGCTTGTTTAAAAATAAAAAGTTGTGTTTGTGAAGTCAGTGGTCTGCAAATTTCATACTTCATACTTCTAATCCTCTTGTTTTTTTTACAATAACTAAAACAGACCAAGCAGAAATGTCACAGCAAAAGTCTACTTTCATGTATTCATCAAAGGTAAGATATATATGGTCCATAAACACTTTGCTTATCTGCTTATCCTCTAGCATGCTTAACATTTTACATTGTTAACTTTGCCAGGGGAACAAATATTGGCTCAAATATATATATTTTTTTAATTTAAAGGAAAAATTATGTAATTCTGTTTGGGATTGGGACACTATTGGCTCTCCACGTGTACAATGTTGTGGTCAGCTGCTAGTGCACAATGAGGGGTGAAAGAAGAGGCGTCCGAACCCCACAGCTCTGAAAACAACTCAGAGCTTTCCGCAAAGACGGCTATGCCGAGATAAAACAGAGAGAACGATGGCAGCTTCGTTCCTGCCACAATAAAATAGCTTTTAAATGAAAAAATCTGTCATTTTGTTATAATAATATATAAAACCACAAATGTTGATTTGCTTGCCCAGCTATAAAAACAAAAATCCATCTGAATTTGTAAAAATTTCCTGTCAAATTTAATATCAGTGCCGTTGAAGGGAGGATTTGATGGCTACTGTGAAAAAGTGCTAACTCAGTAATATCAAAGAATGTATTTTTGCCCGTGACCATGTCTTTTATTTCTTCTCTTTTTCACGCCTACGTGAATGATGGATAAGTTGTTCTGAAGCCAGGGCTGCAGTAATGTGAAGACATTCATTTCAATTCATTTGAGCCATTTCTGTTTGTCCGTTCAACATGAAATGCTAGCACAGTGTAAAAGCCAGCTGGCGCTTTCATATGGCGTGAAAGAAAAAAAAAATGTTACAAGCTTTTGATATGACGCTGATATGTAATTACATGTATAAATACCTGTGTAATGTAAATTGAATGCATAGCAAACTGACAATAATAACTCCAGACATCGAAAGGTCAAGAACAATATACTGTCGGCTACGCTGAGGCTGTAAAAACAGATGATTAAGATTTTAGTGTAAGCCTGAGAGCTCAGAATACACCATGAAGGATTAATGCAGCAGTCTCAGTGGACGTTTATCTTCATCTAGCCTGCTCTCTGGCCAAACACGCCTGACCTTATTTCTCCCCACAGGTGCCAATCAAAGCCCAGCGCAGCTCACAGGGCAGTATGCGGCCCCAGTTGACTCTGCGCCATCAGAGAAATGGAACTTAAATGTTTAGGGTGCCAGAGCTATTGTTAGAGATGTGCTCGCTCTGGAATTGCAGAGTGAAGGAGAAAGAAAGGGTGAGAGAGACAGGACGAGTGTCAGGAGTCAGTGCATGTGATCGTATGTGGATGAGATAGAATACAGTAGAATCAGTACTTCTGTGTGTCATTCTCACGAAACTGCCTCAGACTGCGTGCATAAATATGTGAGTGTCTATCATCCCACAGATAAACAATATTCCTTTAATACAGTCGATCAGTTGGAGACTTTAAAATAAAAACTTTTTTATTTTTATTTTTCCTTTTTACCCTAATTCTCGTTACCATGCATCTGTTTCTTATTACTGATACTTGTGATTTGTTTTTATTGGTAAACAAAAGTTTGCCTTACTATGAACTGATTTCCTTGATGATAAAGTGCTCTTGTGCAGAATATTTATTATATATATATAATTCTGTACCAAAACGGTTTTAATTTCTTTTTTAAAGGACTATTTTCTAACTATCAAATCAAACAGTCTGTCTGTGTTTCTGTGACTTTAAAACTGATATGTGGGTCATTCTCTATTTGGGACAGAATTCATGTGGATATTTTTATCAGTTATTTTCATCCCAAAATGAAATAATTTTAATATGGCTATTAACATCTCTTTTTATCATATATGTAAAAATAGTCCAGTATAACAAAACACTATTGGGCTGACTTTCCAGTGCAGTAATAAAAGATGCATAGTAAACAGTGCAAAGACAAAACACAGTAATAGACAGACAGAGTGTACGTGGTCAGTAGGTACAGGTGTCAAACGTAGAGAAGATGTGCGTAGGCAAGTGTTACAGGTGTGTTGGACGTATAGACAGTTAGTGTATAGTCAGATATTCATGTGTATCAGGTATATAGACAGAAATGTGCTGGTGAACTGCAGTCCAGTAAATGCAGAAGTACGAGTGGTGTAAACAGTGATGAAGTGGACAGTGCAGGGACAGAGCAGCAGCATAATGTTCTTAAATAAACATCTTAAATAAACAGTAACAGTATAAATATATAAATATACTAGAAATAAGGCTCAGTCAGAGATGAAGTGCACAGCATACAATCCTCCGAGCTGGTGGAGCTCATTGTGTAGCGTGCTGGGTGGTCAGTAGTGAGCTGGTGGAGCTCAGTGTGTAGTGTGCTGGGTGGTCGGTAGTGAGCTGGTGGAGCTCAGTGTGTAGTGTGCTGGGTGGTCAGTAGTGAGCTGGTGGAGCTCAGTGTGTAGTGTGCTGGGTGGTCAGTAGTGAGCTGGTGGAGCTCAGCGTGTAGCGTGCTGGGTGGTCAGTAGTGAGCTGGTGGAGCTCAGCGTGTAGCGTTCTGGGTGGTCAGTAGTGAGCTGGTGGAGCTCAGTGTGTAGCGTGCTGGGTGGTCAGTAGTGAGCTGGTGGAGCTCAGTGTGTAGTGTGCTGGGTGGTCGGTAGTGAGCTGGTGGAGCTCAGCGTGTAGTGTGCTGGGTGGTCGGTAGTGAGCTGGTGGAGCTCAGCGTGTAGTGTGCTGGGTGGTCGGTAGTGAGCTGGTGGAGCTCAGCGTGTAGTGTGCTGGGTGGTCGGTAGTGAGCAGGTGGAGCTCAGCGTGTAGTGTGCTGGGTGGTCGGTAGTGAGCTGGTGGAGCTCAGCGTGTAATGTGCTGGGTGGTCAGTAGTGAGCTGGTGGAGCTCAGCGTGTAGTGTGCTGGGTGGCCAGTAGTGAGCTGGTGGAGCTCAGCGTGTAGTGTGCTGGGTGGTCAGTAGTGAGCTGGTGGAGCTCAGCGTGTAGTGTGCTGGGTGGTCAGTAGTGAGCTGGTGGAGCTCAGCGTGTAGTGTGCTGGGTGGCCAGTAGTGAGCTGGTGGAGCTCAGCGTGTAGTGTGCTGGGTGGTCAGTAGTGAGCTGGTGGAGCTCAGCGTGTAGTGTGCTGGGTGGTCAGTAGTGAGCTGGTGGAGCTCAGTGTGTAGTGTGCTGGGTGGTCAGTAGTGAGCTGGTGGAGCTCAGTGTGTAGTGTGCTGGGTGGTCAGTAGTGAGCTGGTGGAGCTCAGTGTGTAGTGGCCTGGGTGGTCAGTAGAGAGCTGGTGGAGCTCAGCGTGTAGTGTGCTGGGTGGTCGGTAGTGAGCTGGTGGAGCTCAACGTGTAGTGTGCTGGGTGGTCAGTAGTGAGCTGGTGGAGCTCAGCGTGTAGTGTGCTGGGTGGCCAGTAGTGAGCTGGTGGAGCTCAGTGTGTAGTGTGCTGGGTGGTCAGTAGTGAGCTGGTGGAGCTCAGCGTGTAGTTTGCTGGGTGGTCAGTAGTGAGCTGGTGGAGCTCAGTGTGTAGTGTGCTGGGTGGTCAGTAGTGAGCTGATGGAGCTCAGTGTGTAGTGTGCTGGGTGGTCAGTAGTGAGCTGGTGGAGCTCAGTGTGTAGTGTGCTGGGTGGTCAGTAGTGAGCTGGTGGAGCTCAGTGTGTAGTGGCCTGGGTGGTCAGTAGAGAGCTGGTGGAGCTCAGTGTGTAGTGGCCTGGGTGGTCAGTAGTGAGCTGGTGGAGCTCAGTGTGTAGTGGCCTGGGTGGTCAGTAGTGAGCTGATGGAGCTCAGTGTGTAGTGTGCTGGGTGGTCAGTAGTGAGCTGGTGGAGCTCAGCGTGTAGTGTGCTGGGTGGTCAGTAGTGAGCTGGTGGAGCTCAGCGTGTAGCGTGCTGGGTGGTCAGTAGTGAGCTGGTGGAGCTCAGCGTGTAGTGTTCTGGGTGGTCAGTAGTGAGCTGGTGGAGCTCAGCGTGTAATGTGCTGGGTGGTCAGTAGTGAGCTGGTGGAGCTCAGCGTGTAGTGTTCTGGGTGGTCAGTAATGAGCTGGTGGAGCTCAGCGTGTAGTGTGCTGGGTGGTCAGTAGTGAGCTGGTGGAGCTCAGCGTGTAGTGTGCTGGGTGGTTGGTAGTGAGCTGGTGGAGCTCAACGTGTAGTGTGCTGGGTGGTCGGTAGTGAGCTGGTGGAGCTCAGCGTGTAGTGTGCTGGGTGGTCAGTAGTGAGCTGGTGGAGCTCAGCGTGTAGTGTGCTGGGTGGTCGGTAGTGAGCTGGTGGAGCTCAGCGTGTAGTGTGCTGGGTGGTCGGTAGTGAGCTGGTGGAGCTCAGCGTGTAGTGTGCTGGGTGGTCGGTAGTGAGCTGGTGGAGCTCAGTGTGTAGTGTGCTGGGTGGCCAGTAGTGAGCTGGTGGAGCTCAGCGTGTAGTGTGCTGGGTGGTCAGTAGTGAGCTGGTGGAGCTCAGCGTGTAGTGTGCTGGGTGGCCAGTAGTGAGCTGGTGGAGCTCAGTGTGTCGTGGCCTGGGTGGTCAGTAGAGAGCTGGTGGAGCTCAGTGTGTAGTGGCCTGGATGGTCAGTAGTGAGCTGGTGGAGCTCAGTGTGTAGTGTGCTGGGTGGTCAGTAGTGAGCTGGTGGAGCTCAGTGTGTAGTGTGCTGGGTGGTCAGTAGTGAGCTGGTGGAGCTCAGTGTGTAGTGTGCTGGGTGGTCAGTAGTGAGCTGGTGGAGCTCAGTGTGTAGTGGCCTGGGTGGTCAGTAGAGAGCTGGTGGAGCTCAGTGTGTAGTGGCCTGGGTGGTCAGTAGTGAGCTGGTGGAGCTCAGTGTGTAGTGTGCTGGGTGGTCAGTAGTGAGCTGGTGGAGCTCAGTGTGTAGTGGCCTGGGTGGTCAGTAGTGAGCTGGTGGAGCTCAGTGTGTAGTGTGCTGGGTGGTCAGTAGTGAGCTGGTGGAGCTCAGTGTGTAGTGTGCTGGGTGGTCAGTAGTGAGCTGGTGGAGCTCAGTGTGTAGTGTGCTGGGTGGTCAGTAGTGAGCTGGTGGAGCTCAGTGTGTAGTGTGCTGGGTGGTCAGGCTGGTCAGTAACAGACTGTAGTGTTGTTGTTAAGCTCAGGTCGAAGCTGCCGGTGTGACCAGTTTGACAGCTCGGGGATAGAAACTGTTCTTGAACCTGGTGGTTCTGGCTCGGATGTGTGGACTGTTCTGGGTGGTTCTGGATGGACTGTGTGGACTGGGAAGTGAACATTTTAAACTCTTTTATTTAAAAACAAGAGTAAGGTGAAAGTTGGTTTCCCAAGAGATGAGCCTTTTATTGTTTTCATTGTAAGCCCTATAGAAGTGAACCCAGCGAACAAAATGTTATGCGTCATGAGGAACAAGAAAACGTCATTCGCTGTTCATGTGTTGTAGCAATGATATAAAACGGATAAATATTCAGACTGTCATCATTGCTTGCATATCAGCAATGACAATTAAAAGTAAGCCTTAAGTTTTAGTGGTTTAAATGTAGGAGTTTGGTTCCAGAGCCGACACTGTGGGTGGAGGTGAGCCCAACTATATCTAGTTGGTACCTCCTGCACAAGCTCCGGCTCCTTTCCCGCCATTAAGGTTACATTCCACATACCAAGAGTCTTTCTGCTGCAGGGGCCTAGGCCACCAAGGGCCTCCCCGCAATCTCCCACTGCCTATACGGCACTGCACCACTCCCCCATGATGGACTTTGCCGGTGGTGGGCCCACATGGTCTCCCCACATTGCCTCTTCAGGCTGAGCCCAGCCGGGTTACGTGGGCTGTCCAGCCATCAGGCACTCACCGAGGGATGCTACCCCCAAGCCTGGCTCCAGGGGTCAGTACCGGTGACCCTCTCTCAGGCAGGGTACACGATTGCGTTTAAATGTAAGTTGCGTTCCAGTATTAGTCATGTTGTTGAGAATAACCCGGCATGTGTGAGCAGAAAGACGAGATGAAGATGAAGAGTGTGTGAAGTGAGAAAAGCACTGCATGTATTAGCTAACCTTACGCACTCCAGGTGTAAATTGAAACAGGAGCTGGCAAATATCAAAGGGCAGAACTTCACTTTGTTGTCATGTCTTCTCAGAAACATGAGAGCACATCGTCATTACCTCTAACTTCAGCTGTTAACTTTCACTTTTTGGCAAAGTAGCAAGTAGAGTCTTTGTGAATACAGCAGCTACCTTGCTTTCCAGTTTAAATAGTGGGTAACACTTTATTTGAAGGCTACCTACATAAGGGCTTCATAACACATTCATAAGCACTGAATAATGTGTTTATGAAGCACTACTTGAACATTTATTAAGTGCTTATGTCGGTTCTCGTCAACCTGACATAAGATGTTTTATGAAATAAATGACATTGTACTGATATAATAAGAATAAACGTTGAACATATTTACAGCACTAAACATATTTAAAACACTATACAGAACTATTTATGTCAGCATTCTTAAGACGACATTCTACTGATATCAGGTGAAATCTGCCTGGAACCCACCCCCTCTTCCCAGGCATATTTCCAGGTATATTAGTGTTTTAAATGTGTTTAGTGCTGTAAATATGTTCAACGTTTATTCATATTATGTCAGTACAATGTCATTTATTTCATAAAACATATGTCAGGTTGCGAGAACCGACATAAGCACTTAATAAATGTTCAAGTAGTGCTTCATAAACACATTATTCAGTGCTTATGAATGCGTTATGAAGCCCTTATGTAGGTAGCCTTCAAATAAAGTGTTACCAAATAGTGTTTATATTAATCTCAGGACCAAAAGAAAAGAGTTTTGTTTTAAATTTTCATGATACACAATAAGCATCACAGACAATAAAACAGGCCAAACGGAACCAGTAGGGCCACAACTATTAAAAACTACAAGAATATTGACTTTATCTAATGTTTCTAGTACTGAGCTGCTCTAAATCCAGTAACACGGGATGCATTATGCTCTCTTTCTTCTGAAACAGTAGTGTTTTTATTAAGCACTGATAACAATCCTGATAATTTATGATGATAATGCTACATGATATCATTTTGCAGACTAGAATAGAGTGAAAGCTGACCCTGTGTGACAGCTCCCATCTACTCATAGAGTCTGAGTAGCAAGTGACATTAGCTTTAGCTAATACGTACACTCAGTACTTTGCTAAGGTGTCGGGTATGTGCTGTACGCAAATACATATTTATAATTTTATATTGTATGCAAAATTTTTTGTATTTGTAATCAAATCATTTTATTTTTATTGTTAAACTCAGCATATAGATAGTAATCTCATGCACTATATATATATAAAACTAAGAAAATGCTGTCCCATGTTTTCATGTCACTACTGAAACAAAAGGTTTTTAGTCTGTAGGCGGAGCCTTATTTTAACCACTCCCCTGCATTTAAAGTTGGAAGTGAGACTGCATCCCTGCACCTCACAGCCACAGAGTGAGCAGTTAAATCCCAAAGTTGCTCAAAATTAGCCGAAATTGTCACTACTGAAATCTTCTGAAAGTTTGGATGGTGTTGTGATTGTTCTGGTAGTGACTAAATGGAATGCTCAAGCATTCGTTCTTATAAAATTGAAACTAAGCAAAAGGATTTTAAAGCCCAAGTCAGGCTTTAAACTAGGTGTTGGAACAATGCTGTGAGGATTTAATTGCATTTAGCCATAAGCGCATTAGTGAGGTCAGGTACTGATGCTGGATGATCAGCTCTGGAACTCTGTGGATGGAGCTTCATCACTCCAGAGAAGACAGCTCCGCTGCTCCACAGTGCAGATTTTGGCTCACATGCTGGTAGAATGACTTCAGCAGGCAGTGTAGACAGTGTAGAGTCAATATGTGATGGTGAGAAGTGATTTTTTGTGGGGGGGGGGAGGGGGGGGGTTCAGGTGGTAGAGGCAACCTGCTGTTTTCTCTGGGGAGGGCAGCAGGAGGGCAGAAGGTCTGAGCTCTATGTAATGCTAATCGGCTCTGCACATAATTGATGCCTCACTGTCTATCAAAATCTGACCTGTGGCCTTTTATTAATGAGCTCCAGACAGTATAACACAACTCAGGCTCTGTGTGTGTGTGTGTGTGTGCGTGTGTGTGTGTGTGTGTGTGTGTGTGTGTGTGTGTGTGTGTGTGTGTGTGTGTGAGAGAGAGAGAGAGAGAGAGAGAGAGTCTTTATCTTTGCGCTCACATATTTGTTTTGCATACACAGATTTTTAATTCTGAAGAATATGTGGCCAATCAGTCAAAATTTTTGGCACTCCTGCTCTGTGAGCCTGTGTGATCCACCACTGCTCCTAGACCAGGGGCAGCTACATGCAGCTCTCTTTTACTGTCCTGCTGTGGCTCCACAGCAGAATTCAAATTTTAGATAAAAAATAAAATAATCCTCCTTTGCAGTATAATAAAGCCCTGCTGATCGCTCTGACAGGCTACCACTGAAACTCACCAAAACCATCCTGAAGACAATTAGAAATGTTAGGAATGAAACCGATGGTTTTGTTTCCTAACAGGAATTGGCTTGACGATTGCCATTAGAGGCCATTAGGAAATCTGGAATCAGTCTCAAAACACCTAATTCAATGCTGAGCATCTTTCAAACTGTGACCGGAATCCAATAGGAAAACACCATTAAAATACCATTAATGACTACTGAAAACCACCTGGAACCAGACACCTTTAATGGGTTCTATGACTTTTTTCAACAAGGACATACATTAAATGTAATTCTCCAGCTGTGTTATGGATGAAAAATGGATTAAGTGATGATATTGCTGGGGAGAAGCAGCAACAAAGTTTAGCGGCTAAGTAAAAGACAAAGAGAAAGATTTAGGGCGAACGCAGATAACTTGGAGATGAACGGACTGATTTGCATTCATAAGCACTCAGATGGTTTCCTGATACGTTTAATGTACAACAAGAAACTCTTAAACACGAAAAAGTTGCAAAGCCGAAGTCAGTTTCTCATTCTCCAGCTTCGTGTTCAAATTTTTCCACTCCACCTTAAACAGTGCAGCAGTTACATTCTGGCATCTCAGGTTGAGATTTCAGGTGGAACAGGAAGATTTGAGCAAAAAGCTGGTGAATGAGAAGCGACTTCAAAAAGACGTTATACAAGAAACTATTACAAGAACAGTTTCCTGCCAGAGATGTGAGAAAAGTGGCAATAGCTGAGCTAAAGCTTAAAGCAGAGCAAATTAAGTCTGTGTTTTCATTTATATTACATTTTTTAGTCTATATTAGTGCATTAGGTAGAGCTAGTAGGGTACATTTGTTATCCTATGACAGTGCCTTATGTTCAAAATCACTGAGGTCTTCAGTATAAACCCGTTCTACTGCCAGTGTTTGAACCAGATTGCATGGCTATGTGCTTGATTTTACACCCCTGTTGATAATGAATGTGGCTACAAACGATCCAAATGAAAAACATAAAACACCTTCTTGCATTCCAAGTTTAGTTTTTTGGCTGTTCTAGGATAGAATGCTGTTCCGAAGAGTTGGTGGTTAAGATAGCTGTCTTAAATATGTACTGCTGAGAATCTCTATAGTATAGGCTGTATGAATTATGAATTATGTTGAGAGTATGACAAGCTAATCTTCACCCAAACAGCGCTCTAATAAGAGATATATGGGGGAGTACAATGTATATAAATCTGTTGCTAATAGAATAAACCATGATAGAATTTTTTTTTCTACAACCCACTTGCAGAGTGATGATGTATGCTGGGCCTAAATGCTCTTCTGTCAGTAAATCAATTGAATAATTCATCCGCAGTCCTTCCATGTGACTTGGAAATCATATTATGGAATGTAAGTGCTTATTTGGTACTATTCAGCACATCCTGAGGGCTCTTGGGAAATAACCTGATGTTCTCCAGCTTTTAAACACGAGTAAATGCTCATGTCATCAGTATTTCGGTAACAAGGCTGTGACGGCTGCAGGACCATCTGCACAGTACGAAGAGGGACTTTTATCTAAGCCATATTTGCTCGGGTGAGGGCTTATTTTTTGTTTCTAGAGGAGTTTAAAGATGTGGAACACATTTGAACCAATCACACACATTCCTTTCAGATTACTCCAAGGGCAGTTGTGACATCATTGCAACATCAGCACCACATGTTTTTTGATCTTTTTGGACAAAGTACATAATCCTAACCATTGTAAGCGTATGTATGTGTGTGTTTGCGTGTGTATGTGTGTGTTTGCGTGTACACTCACACACACAGATGCCCCACGCTGAGAGGTAACATCTGGCAGGCTGATATTGTGATGCTGAGTGCTGCTGAGGCATGAATTCTAATGGAACTTCCACATGTGGAGAGAGACATGTCGGTTTGTCCTACTGCACACAGACAGAACTGCTGCCATCAGTCTTCTCAGTGCTGTTATGCTGAATTTTGTGTAGCTGGTGTGACTGTCCTCTCCATGGTGTGTCCTCTCCATGGATCACCACCTTATCGTGGTGGAGAGGTTCGTGTGCTTGAATGATCTTAGGAGCTATGTTGTCTGGGGCAAAAGCTCCTGGTAGGGTCTCCCATGGCAAACTGGTCCTAGGTGACAGGCCAGACAAAGTGTGATCCATAATCACCCCTATGAAAACAACAAAACCAGACTTGTGTACCCTGCCTGGATCAGGGTTACCGGGGCCCCACCCTGGAGCCAGGCCTGGGGGAGGGGCTCGCCAGCGAGCGTCTGGCGGCCGGGCATTCACTCATGGTGCCCGGCCGGGCCCAGCCCGAAGGAGTTACATGAGTCCCCCCTCCCATCGACCCACCACCGATGGGAGGGGCAGTAGTAGGGGTGCGGTGCATTGTGGATCGGGCAGTGTCCGAAGGCGTGGGCCTTGGCGTTCTGATCCTCGGTTGCTGAAACTGGCTTTTGGAACTTGGAACGTTACCTCACTGGCGGGAAAGGAGCCTGAGTTGGTGCGCGAGGTCGAGAGATACCGGCTAGATATAGTCGGGCTCACCTCAACACACAGCTTGGGCTCTGGGTCCAATCTCCTTGAGAGGGGCTGGACTTTATTCTTTTCTGGAGTTGCCCATGGTGAGAGGCGGCGGGCAGGTGTGGGCTTTCTCATAGCCCCTCGACTCGGCGCCTGTATGTTCTTTTTAATACTTTTAATTTATCACAATGTTTAATGCATAAACTGAAGAAACAAAAGAAACAAGACAAAAAAGATGAAAATAATAAGATGAAGAAGAGGAGACTGATGTGCTGTCTTGCTGGAAAAGATGCAGGATGAAGCAAAATCTGTCCTTCAGAAAAATGAATGCAGTGTGGTTCCCTACAGGGCGAGCAGCTCAAAGATATTTCAGAAGTACATCTTCCAGCTCATCTCCATGGCTGCGCTCTCTTGGTCCCAGCAGACACAGCTGATTTTGCTAGTATGGTTTCTGTATGAGCTCATTAAGCTTGGTACTCTATCATCTCCCTGCCTTTGGGCTGAGGTTTCTAACAGGTGGCTTTATAATCTCCCCCTACATAAGGTCATTCCCAGAACTGCACAGAGCTTATGGAATTGTTACTCAAAGGGCAACCATAAAATAGTGGAAGTGAATATTATGAGAAACAGCTCTATCCATGGATCACATTTGAGGAATAGTACATATTCACAATTACATAAATCAAAATGCATCTAATTTTAATTTCAGTACAAGTCAACAGGTTGCTCAGTTGTCTTTACTACCTAAATAGTTAACAAAGACCTAATGAGTAGGTCTCAGAGAGGTTTTTCCATGTTTGTATTACTTTCCACATTCTAGAATAATAGTGAACTACACAACTATAAAATAACATATACGGCATTCACATTGACCAAACATTCACATTGAGTCAAAACTTGAAACAAATAGTAATATCATACTTTGCTTCTTCAAAGTAGCCCCACTTTAGCTTAGATAATAGCTTTCTACACTTTATACAGTAGTGTATTCCATATATAGACATTGACATCACTATTCATACTTGTCTTATAAACAATTTTGAGCATTTAAAGTTGAAAGCCACCAATTTTTAAAAATACAATTAAATGATTAAGATGTAAACAGTCATTCAAGATGGGTGTGATGTGAAATAGTTAACTGCAGAGAAATTTACCCACTCTGAATGGTTTGGTTTACATATTAACCAATTGATTTTGTAGAACGTGTGAAATATCAGTGCAATTCTCCATTAAGCCTAAGCCTTTAGTCTGTAAGGTTATAAAAAGCATGCCGTCCAATGCATCCAAACTTTTGACTGGTACTAGGTGATTCATTAATTTCATACATACTTTGAACTTTAATTTGGTCCCTAGCTGTTTTTCCCTAACCTGTTGAATAGTCATTTATCTTAAAGCTACACTATGTAAGGTTTTCTTTTGTTTAAATTCAAAGAACTAGCATTAATCAAGTCACGTCACGTCAAGTTTATTTAAATAGCACTTTTTACAACAGGTGGCACAAAGCAACTTTACAGGCCAAAATATGGGGAGTGTGAGCTGCTGTGAGTCGCTCTGTGAAGCCTGAAATATGATGACGATAGTGGATAATCTTCCCGAAGAGATCTGAAGCACAACCAATGTTACAAAATGTTCTTCTGCGAATTGCATGCAGGTTCCACCAGAGAAACATCGTGCAGCTTCTACCAAAATAATACATAACAAGTCATGAAAAGCTATAGTTTATTAATGACGATTGTATTTATTATATGGTGAACATGACCCAGAGAAGAGTTTAGGTGACTGACCATCTTCTGGTCTGCAGATAAAACATATAACAGATGTGTTTAATTAAAATTCAATAAGGTCCAGTCAAAGAAAATTTCCTCAAGCAAAGGTCTCGGACATCATGATGTCTGACTTCATTATAATTCAGTGCCATATACTGTAAACTGAAGTCGTAGTTATATCAACATCTTATGCAGTCGACAACTGAATGTCCAATCAAATAAAGTCCAGTTCAGCAATATTTCAACAACATTTATTGTCAGTTTTCTCTTTTTCGAGCACGACGTAAAATAATCTGGCTCACTTTCTTCTCCGACTGCCTGTCTCGCCTCGTCCCTGCCCTGTGTGGCGTCACTCACTCAAGTCTCAGTGCTCGAAGTAATGCACAGATCTGATTGGCTGAGTTATGCACATGCGATTAGTCTGTGAGTTTCCGGTCCAGGTCCACACAGGACAGCGTCTGGGTCTGGACTCAGACCGCGGTCCTCCTATAATACACTCAGCCGTAAAGTTTCGACGCAGTTCATCACACTGCAGTGACCTACATCAGCGTTTCCTGCCTTCCTGTGTTCTTTTCTAATTTTATTCATCTAATCCCAAGTGAACAGGGTCTTCTACGCTCTGCCCCCGGACCCTTCATCCCCCTCCCCAACAAAGCCAAATGATTTAACCATGCTCTTCTGCTTCTGAAACCCTTGGTTTAACTCGGTGGAGTCGTTCTTGTCTCCAGTCCATTTCCCACGTCATTAGAGCGTGGTATTCATACATGGAGTCTCCAGCTCAGATATAAGAGCATGTCTGCTCACTACACACTGGGTTTCTGCTCCAAATAGGGGCCTGCTTGTGGTTTTCTGGGGGGACAACGAGCCGTAACAGGGTTTGACTTGGGGTTCACATGGCCAAGTTTGACAGGAAGAGGATTACACAACCCAGCCAGCCGCAGTTGTGAGAAGAAGGATTCTCTGAGACGAATGGTGGGGCATTTTGAAAGCGAAGCCATTGTTTTTGTTCATGAGACACCCAGTTCAAATGTGCCATGATTAGATCCATATGTGACCACTGGAGTAAGGCTGATGGATTTATCCTGGGAACAAACCATCTTTTTCTTCGACATTCATTCTGTTCTTGATCTACAAACGCAGTGGCGTTCCAATGTCATGTAAAATCCCCTTGCAATATTACACAGATTTCAAGTGAAAACAAAAAAAGTAATGGTTCTCAGACCATCCAGGATGCAATAGATGTACAAAGAAATACTCAACACACAAAGGCTTTTATGCTGAGAACAAAGCCAAAGTTAAATCCAACACAACTTATCCATTTATAGTGTTCCCTCAGAACCACTTTATGCTTAATGGTCCAGAAATATATTCTCTTCAGGGAAGACTGGGGATCAATCCCAGTTCCTGACCACAGAACTGCTGGACTATGCAGATTCCATTGTAATTTTCTTGCTGTGTGCTCATCATGTTACATATAAGTCATACATTACTGGCTAACTGCTTGGAAGCTTTTGAACCTATAACCTTTGACAAATGTATGCTTTAGTTTAGATACTGAGAACAACCGTGAATTAATTCCCATTCTTTATGGGGATAAAACTACTCAAGATAAATAAATCAGGATCTGAAGAAAGGATGACCACATTCTGCTATATGAGCTTGTAAAGTGCATCATAAAAAGCCTGCTTTCCATTGATCACCAAAAGCAGCATGAAAAATGAATAAATCCCTATGTCTGAGAAGTTTGTGTGAAGAGGCATGATTGATTTCATGGTTCTTCCTGTGGAACGGCTTTAGAGCAAAAGCTTGGCCCATACTTATTGAGGCAAAGACATCCAAAACCAGTGCTTTAAGAACTGAGAAACACAGAGAATGGATTTCAATATATAACGTTTCATGTCCATTCATAACATTTTCAGGTCTGAAATAAAGGTGCTTAAACTCCTCGGAACCACAGGTGGGTCCAAACCGCACTTGGTCATGTTCTTCATAACGTTCATACTCCATAAGCTCCATTCAGAAGCTGGGCGTCGTATGAGGCTGTAGCTCTTCTCTCCAGTCTAATAGACGGTGATGTCATTTTAAACCCTTATAATAAAAGAAGCTGAACTCAGTTTGTTTTTCTACTGAAAGTCGACCCGTTTTTCCCCAAATCTGGGCTCTAAACTATAAACAGACGGCGTCTCTTCAGTGATCTGCTCTGGAAACTTCACTTTTAGAGAACAACACAAAGAGCGGTGGAGATTTTTGGCTCTCAGCAGTGAATTGTGAACGTATAGTGATATGTGGAGATCATAAAACACAGGTTCTGTTCATTTGAGGGGAACTTAAAAATAAATAAATAAATACATGAATAAAATAAAAATGTACATTTATTTCATGCAGTTACTGAATAATTTGCCTGAAGACCTTGTCAGTTTCATCACTGCTTGGTTTTTTAAAGATGCACACACATTTGAAGAACCTCTGCATAATGTAAAGGTACTGTATTGTAAATGTGCTACACAATTCCAATTCCTAGAACTTTATACTTTATACAAGTCAAGTAACACATAGGAACCATAGCAATCAATGGCTGTAAGATCTAGAACAATTCCTGGGAAACCACTGGCATAAAGTCATCATTGAGCTGTGCCTGGCTTAGCAGTTAAGCCCATATTTACTTATATCATTTTAATTGATTTTATTAAGTGACTTAAGTGAAATTCTCGAGCTGTATGAAAAATGCTTGAAATAAACTAAATTGTCTGGCAGTATAGGCAATTATTGGGCTACTAAAATCCCTAGAAACAAGTAAAAACATTGAAAATATTAGATTTAAATACTAGATTTAAGATGATTTCAGTTGTCAAGACACCGTTTTTTGCAGTGTGAGCTTTGAGTGTGAAAGGGGCTCACGGAAGCATAGTTGTCCTCTATGGGCAGCGTGATGCTAACTAATGCAAGTGCCTGCTAGCTGATGTAACAGAATTAGCAGTTAGCATTCTACTCCAAGCACATTGAGCTGTTCAAGGTTCACATCTCAGGGAAACCAGCTTACATCCTCCAGCCTGGTACCACTGTGTGATAGAGGGAGACCTAGCTAGCAGGTGAAATTGGCAATGACTAAATTGTGGAGAAAATTGGGTAATAATCCCAAAAGTGAGTGAGTGTAAGCTTTTAAATGTGCTTGGTTTTAATATAATCTTTTCATTTTTGGCCCAAAATATACTTTCCAAACATAAAACACGTCACTGTGTTTTTTTTTTATATATTTCAGAATGTAATCAATAAAGGATTATGGATCTTCTAGTCGGACAAAAAGAAAAACCTGAGAAAAGATGACCCATGCCAAACTTTAACCCACTCATTGCCCCAAACTGTGTCAGACAGTTCCTTGTAAGTGATATACAGACCTCAAAATAGCGCAGAGAGAGAGACAAGAGGGCAGTTACAGCAGAGAAGCAGAGGGACTGGCACAAGTGTGGAGCTAACCAGTGAAAAAGAGACGGACATTATAGCCTCTCCAACCCTCTTCAGAAGCTCAATAATAGCTCATTGTCAGTGGTTTAGAGGTCAATGGAGCACATACCAAAAGCATAACTCAGCCATTCTCACTGGCGACAAGTCATGGCTTCTGTCTAATCTCTGAGACAAGGTCAGTGGCTTTGGAGACGCATGTTCTGCCACACATCTCTTTGTCAGTATCGCTGGTAGAATTACATCAAACATGCACCATCAGTTCTGTGTAGATGCTGCCTTTGTGCTGTATCATCACATCTGATGAGTATTAGGGCTCCGTCAAAATGAAAGAAGCAAACTGTCATTTGTTCTTTAGCCTTTTCATTGAACAACTGAATGCAGAATGTGATGATATGTACTCACCAAGCACTTTAATACTGGGTGGCCTGTCTTTGCTCTCAAAGCAGCCAGAACTCTGGGTGGCATGGATTCCATGAGATGTTGGAAACACTAATTTGAGATTCTGGTACGTCTTGATGTGATTGCGTTAATGCAATTGCTGCAGATTTTTCCGATGTGAATCTCCTGTTCCACCACATCCCGTAGGTGTTCTATTGGATTCAGATCCAGTGACTGGAAAGGCCGCTGAAGAACACTGAGCTCATTGCCATGTTCTCAAAACCAGATTGAGATGACTTTTCCTTTGGGACATGGTGCATTATGATGCTGGAGGTATCCATTAGAAGATGGTAAATAGACAGCAACAATGCTCAAATAGGGCGTGGCATTCAAGTGATGATTGATTGGTATTAGTGGGCCAAGAGTGTGCAAAGAAAACATTACCCACACCATTACACCACCTCCACCAGTCTGGACTGTTGACACAAGGCAGGTTGGGTCCATGGATTCATGCTGTTGGCACCAAATTCTGACCCTACCATCTGTGTCCCTCAGCAGAAATTGAGAATCATCAGAGCAGACTACATTTTTGCATTTTTGGAGGCATTAAACTCTTAAGACATCTGGTTCCAATCACCAGCACTGTGAACAATTCTGAATCAGCAAGTTTCTCTGTCAGTAGTATTTCACATAACTCACTCTGAAAGACTTCGGTTAGATCTTTAACAATTTAAAGTCTGTGTTGAACTGTAATAAATGCACGGGTTTGTCACACGACAGAATGTGCTATTAACATATTAATTATTTGAATGATTAAAAAATGAGCAAGTACATAAAATTAGGTTTCAAAATAGTGAAAAAAATAAGCAGCCTTATCTGCTCTGAAATGCTGGGGGTGTGTCCATTGAAGGTGAAACCACGCCCAATCGCAGGAACAGTGCAGCCTCTCCCAACTGCAATCTGAAAAATAGATGCTCTGTTTAGCAGCTTTGTTGGACTTGTACATAC
Organism: Pygocentrus nattereri; assembly: GCF_015220715.1. Classification (NCBI taxonomy): domain Eukaryota; kingdom Metazoa; phylum Chordata; class Actinopteri; order Characiformes; family Serrasalmidae; genus Pygocentrus; species Pygocentrus nattereri. Next base: position 442,390 of record NC_051236.1, on the reverse strand, counting down.
ATGTTTGAGCCACCAGAGCCAGAATACAATTCGAGAGCGCACGGACAACAATGTTCCTCTCGGTCTTCAACAAACTGGTATTTTTCTACCATTTTTGCGAGACGTAGCTTTCATAAGCTAACTCAGAAGTAGCAGCCTATATAACCTGTCAGCCCTACTCTGTAAGCAGCCGTTCTGGCTAACGAGTCAACTGGAAACAAACCATCTCATGTGGTCTTGGAGTCGAGCAGGCTTGGCTACTAACCTCGTGGCAGATAGCGCTGTTAGCCTAGCTGAAGTTGGCGAAGCTGGTGCTGCCAGAGGAAGGCCAGTGAGCCGTAACGAGAGACGGGGCTCATAGCGAGACATGAAGCCCCTGAGCACTGCCCTAGCTCAAACAGCCTAAAGGGGCTATAGTAGGCTGACTGGCTGATAGTGAATTTAGCATAGCCTAAAGTTAGCAGGGCTATCACTATAGCATTATAGTGTTTGGGAAGGCTTCATTCTAGGTCTGGCTCCAATATGTCGATGAGCTATGATTTTAGGCCCCCCCCAAAATTCTGAACACAAAGTGATGAAAAACAGTTCAACTCTACATTATTCACGTTTTCTGCAGTACATTTACAGCATTTGGCTGACGCTCTTATCAAGAGCGACTTACAATTTTATACACAAGTAGGTGAAGGTGGTGTTAGGAGTCTTGCCCAAGGACTCTCATTGGTATAGTGTTGGGAGCTTACCCAGGTGGGGGATTGAGCTCTAGTCTACAGCGTAGGAGGCAGAGGTGTTACCCACTACACTAACCAACCACAGCAGTAGCTTTCTAATAGGTGTATATGTGTTTAGACACAAATCCCTAAATTTCCTTTCCACAGAAGTGGTAAACTCCCCTTTAATTACACACAAAATGTGATACATATTCAAATATTGATCCTTATATTCATACCACACACTCAAAACTCACTTTCATTTCGTAATTATGCACAAAACGTGAAATATATATAAACATTGGTCCCTGTATTCATACTGCATAGCCGTAACTTGCTTTCATTCTCAAATACGCACAGAAGGAAACCTGAGTCCTGGTGTTCAGTGTACTGTGTGACTAAGCACATCTACTGTAGGGCTTACCAGGACAATGTGATTAGATCAGAGGAATCTTTTTGTCGCCAGACAGACACAGACAGCAGCAGTTGTGATGTGATCTGCTCCCACGGGTCTGCGAGACAGCTGTTTGAAGGAGGACGCTCACAGGAGCAGCAGAAGTTTGAAAATCCTGTTGAAGTTTGCTCTGCTGGCTCCAATAAGGTAGAACTCGCAGCCAACCGCTGTGTTATCTTTTTCCATTTAAATGCTAATGAATGTTGGGTGATGGGGAATGTTTAATGCCTTATCGCGCTGAAAAGGAGAAGCTCGTGCATCGCGGTTGAGGGATGAGCACGTGTTCAGTCATTAAATTCACCAGAGGTGATCTGACCTGTGTCTGTGTGAATGTGCATTTATAATGAAAAGTACATACTGGGCAGTCTTTGATGAAATAAACTTGCACTCACTAAATTGTGTGTGCAGATGTGTATTTAGCTCTTTATGGGGACCAGCGATCAGAAGCAGTGGAGTCTTGTGGGGCCAGATGTGATTTTGTAACAAGCTGTTTGGGAAACTCAGGGCCTTCAGAGAAGATCTGATGATTTCTGGGAACCCAAAAATCCATGTTTGTAATTTTTACTTCTGCTTTATTCAACGGAATCATGCTTGTATTGTATTGTATTATAGTGCTACTGTTGTGTCACTGAAACGGTTTGGATGAAAACCGTTCAAAGACCAAGCAGAAAACTGGCCAACAGGGTTTGTTTTTCTCCCTGTTATTTAGGTAAATACAGCCAAGCAAGCTCTTCTATTAGGGCTTCAAGAGCTGAAAAGAAGGCTTAACACTGATCAGGGTCAGCAACCCAAATAATAAGAAAAGCCATTTGACTCCCACCTTGGGAGCCACAACATTTTATGTCAATTTACTGAAGTAACATTTTAAGATCTTGGTAAATATGTGGCAGTGTGAGCTAATGTCCTATAGGCCAAAAAATATAAACGAAAACTAAACGAAATGACTTCTGCTTTAAGCTTTAGCTCAATCATAGCTGCTTTTCCTGCATCTCTGGTGGTAAACTTTCCCTCTGAAGTAGAACATCCATCCATCCATCCATCCATTTTCTAAGCCGCTTCTCCGTCAGGGTCGTGGGGGGGTGCTGGAGCCTATCCCAGCAGTCTTCGGGCGGAAGGCAGGATACACCCTGGACAGGTCGCCAGTCCATCGCAGGGCATGAAGTAGAACAGTTTTTGTAAAATGTCTCTCAATGTCTCAACTTTTTATGAGGCTGAAGTCGCTTCTCTGTCCCCAACTTCTCATTCGATTTTCCCATTCCACCTTAAATGATTCCTGAGATGCCAGAATGTAACTGCTGCACCATTTAAGGTGGAATGGGAAAATTCGAATGAGAACGAGAACTTCAGCTTCCCTACTTTTTAGTGTTTGACAGCTTTTTGCAGATTAACCTTGTCATGAAACCAGCTGGAGTGATTACAAATACAAATCAGTCCGTTTGTCTTCAAGTCATTGATGGTCGTGTTAAATTTTTCTCTTTGCCTTTTTGCTAGGAGAGACTGTGTCCGTGCCACTGTGCTGACCACCAGTCTGCACGGCGATCTTCACTTCAGGGTTAAAGGGTGAATTAGCAGATATAGGCTACATTAACTCCAGTATTTAAGACCATTTACTGTTACACTGTGTTGAACAATCAGCAGAGCTTTATTTTATTATTACCTTTCATCTAATTCTGTACCATAACGGCAGTAAAAGAGCTGCGTGTTGCCAACTCCTGCGTTAGATTAACCATCAGCAACATTTGAGTGACAGTGGGATTAATCAATCGCATATTAATTGGGTCCTATTTTGTGATCGGAAGTGTCACTGTAGGCCTTCAGGAAGTCCTATATATGTCACTGAACACAAAACTGTTAGAAATGGAAAACAGCGGCAGCAGCTCTACACCAGGGCTTGCTATTGAAAGAGCCACTGAGAAACTGATACAAGATGAAATATATGCTTATATAGCGTGAATATCGTTGCGTCACAAAACTGGTCACCATTGTAACAAATGGTTTCATTGGACTATAGAAAATAAGACAATCAAGATGTGTTTTTCTTGGGAAATGTCGTTCTCTAACTATATATATCATCATCATCATCATCATCTAAGCCACTCATCCTCCTGGAAGGGTGCAGGAAGGTAAATGGCTTAGATATATCATATGTTCCTCGCTCAGTGGACAAGAGATAGAGCAAACATATGATGCTGCAGAAAATATGTCAATTTTAGGGCTGACGTCTTAATATTCAGGGACCACCCCCCCCCCCCCCCCCAAATCCACCCCCCCCCCAAATCCACCCCCAAATTTCTCGTTTTTCCATCCATGATAACTTCCAATCTGACCCATATGTAAAAGAAATATACATAAAATGTTTTACCAAAATAAATGAAAAAGGCCTAAATTTTGGTTTGTTTAATGTGTCTCACGATTGTCCTCAGATATTCCCGTTACAAGATCCCATCTGCCCCTGCAAGACGAGGACCAATGTTAATTTTGTGGCTGGTCCCCATTTTTGTGAAAAATGTGGCTTTTTAAAAGCATCAAGAGAAGACAATGGACATGCCCCATTAGGATAGGAATACAGAGAGAGAGAGAGAGAGAGAGAGAGAGAGAGAGAGAGGGAGAGAGAGAGAGAGAGAGAGAGAGAGAGAGAGAGAGAAGGAGAGAGAGAGAGACAGAGAGAGAGAGAAAGAGAGAGAGAGAGAGAGAGAGAGAGAGAGAGAGAGGGAGAGAGAGAGAGAGAGAGAGAGAGAGAGAGAGAGAGACAGAGAGAGAGAGAGAAGGAGAGAGAGAGAGAGAGAGAGAGAGAGAGAGAAAGAGAGAGAGAGACAGAGAGAGAGAGAGAGAGAGAGACAGAGAGAGAGAGAGAGAGAGAGAGGGAGAGAGAGAGAGAGAGAGAGGGAGAGAGAGAGAGAGAGAGAGAGACAGAGAGAGAGAGAGAAGGAGAGAGAGAGAGAGAGAGAGAGAAAGAGAGAGAGAGACAGAGAGAGAGAGAGAGAGAGAAAGAGAGAGAGAGAGAGAGAGAGAGACAGAGAGAGAGAGAGAGAGAGAGAAAGAGAGAGAGAGACAGATAGAGAGAGAGAGAGAGAGAGACAGAGAGAGAGAGAGAGAGAGAGACAGAGAGGGAAATAAACCTGGATTTGCTGAAGTAATTGTATTTTAGCCTGCATGAGATAAGGTGCATTTAAATTCATAACAATGTACAAACCCCCACAGTCCGGTTAATATTCTATCCATGGGCAGTTTTCCCATATCTCTTTCTTTTTAAAGAGAATTCCAAATGTCTGCATAATTTAATGGTCAAGATGTAAACCAAGTCTTTCAGGGTGCTCTGATCTGAAATGCTCCAGTCTAGAGAAGCTTACTGAATCAGAATTGTTCACAGTGCTGGTGATGGGAACCAGACGTCTGAAGAGTTTAATGCACAGGTTTGGGCGCCCCTGTTCAAATTACACCTTTCGTTGATTTTCTCAGTTAAAATAAGTTAACAAATCCTCTACAGAGGGTGCACTTCTGTAAATTTAATGTGTAGTTACTGTTTATTTACTGAATTTAACATGTTGGCAAAAAAATAAATAAACAGTGTGGCCTGTGAAAAAGTTATTTTATTTTATATTTTAAGTTGTATTTTTGTTCCTGTATGCTAAACTCAGCAATTATACATTAACATTTGTTGTTTGTTATTTTAACTTTCACAAAAAATTCAAGACAACCAATAATTTGACTGGAGCTGTTCATGTTTAGCACATGTACAGGAGATCCGGCGTTAAAGGGCCTTAAAGCTCGTTGGCGTCTGCCCACTGCTAATAACAAATGCAGTATTTAGAACTAGCCTGGTCCTTTGTGCTTGTGGCGAAGCCAACAGCAGTCAAGCTTGTCACACACTATTAAAAATGACCATGCAGGTCTGCTACAGTCGTTGACTTCAGTGTCCATGGCATACGATCCGAGGAAAATTCATCAATTGTAATCAAAGTCATGCGCCTCGCTCACCCTTGGTCCTCAGTACTGCCCTGTTTTGATGGGGAATTAGAGGCCGTATGGATTTCAGCCTGATGTACAGTCCTGCAGTGTGGCGTAGGTCGCTAGCTACAGTGGGAGGAAATGACTTCACTGCTTCTGTGACTGTTATTAATCATTCAGGTCATTAAGATCCAGGTATGTACCTGTTTGTTAGGGTACAGACTGTGCACATTCACCTATACAACCTCAGAAAAAAAGGTACGACACTGGAGCAGTACCCGTCTTGTCACTGGGGTGGTACCCTCAGGGGTACATCTCTGTACCTTTAGTCAGGGAACATAACTGAACCATAATCCACTGAAAGTATATTTTCTAAGTTGTATTGACTCCATACACCCCGTCTCGCCTCCAGGCTTTTTATTAAATGGTTCTGTTTTAAAACATTAGTTTATAAAAAGATACAAATATCTACTTTTTCACTAGGAAAAACTTCTTTAAGGTACACAATTGGACCTTAAAACCACTGCTGTACCTCTGAGGGAACGTTTACACTGTTTGTACATTGGTGAACGAATCATGCACCTGTATGGTGCCTTTATTTTTAACAGTGTAACTGACCGATTTGGCTCCAACAGGTTACTCTGTGCATGTACTGTCCCAGTTTATTATACAGAGAAACATCAAAACTTTTTTGGGTTTACTCGTTTGTACTAATACAAATCCTGCATCACTATTTCTTGTTAAGGTTAGTTAAAGTGAAGTCCTACAGACTGAAGAGTCTTTTTCTCCAACAGGCTTCGGGGGTTCTAATTTAGAAATATATTTCTCTTTGTAAACTTCTTCTTCTTCTTCTTCTTCTTCTTCTTCTTCTTCTTCTTCTTCTTCTTCTTCTTTCGGCTGCTCCCTTTAGGGGTCGCCACAGCGGATCATCTGCCTCCATCTTGCCCTATCCACTGCCTCCTCTACTTTCACACCAACCATCTCCATGTCCACCTTCACTACATCCATAAACCTTCTCTGAGGTCTACCTCTTCTCCTTCTACCCGGCAGCTCCATCTCCAACATTCTTTGCCCAATATATCCACTATTCCTCCTCAACACATGTCCAAACCATCTCAACCTGGCCTCTCTGGCTTTATCTCCAAACTGCTCCACCTTCACTGTCCCTCTGATCTGCTCATTTCTAATCTTGTCCATCCTGGTCACTCCCAACGAAAATCTCAGCATCTTGATCTCCGCCACCTCCAGCTCAGCCTCCTGTCTTTTAGACAGAGCCACAGTCTCCAAACCAGACATCATAGCAGGACGCACTGCTGTCTTGTAGACCTTCCCTTTCACTCTTGCTGCTATCCTTCTGTCACACATCAGCCCTGACACCCGTCTCCACCCACTCCATCCTGCCTGCACCCTCTTCTTCACCTCTTTTCTACACTGTCCATTGCTCTGGATGGTTGACCCAAGATATTTGAAGTCATCCACCTTTACGACCTCTACTCCTTGCATCTTCACCTTTCCACCTGCCTCCCTCTCATTCACACACATGTATTCTGTCTTGTCTCTACTGACCTTCATCTTAATACATGTCCTGCACCACCCTAAAATACTTTTCAGCTACACCTGACTTCCTCATACAGTACCACAGTTCCTGTCTTGGCACCCTATCATCTGCCTTCTCTAGATCCACAAAGACACAATGCAGCTCCTTCTAACCTTCTCTGTACTTCTCTACCAACACTCTCAACGAAAAACTGCATCTGTGGTGCTCTTTCTGGGCATGAAACCAAACTGCTGCTCACTGATCTGGACCTCTCGCCTTAGCCTTGCTTCCACAACTCTTTCCCATACCTTCATGGCGTGGCTCATCAACTTTATACCTCTGTAGTTACTGCAGCTCTGCACATCACCCTTGTTCTTAAAAATGGGGACCAGTTCACTGCTTCTCCACTCATCAGGCATCCAATCACTCTCCATGATTCTGTTAAACAACCTGGTTAAAAAGTCCACTGCCTTCTCTCCTAAACATCTCCATACCTCCACAGGTCTGTCATCTGGACCAACTGCCTTTCCATTCTTCATCCTTTTTAAAGCTGCCCTCACTTCCACTTTACTAATTCTCTGCACTTCCTGATCCACTATCTCTCCCCCCGTCGTCCTCCTCTCTCTCTCGTTTTCCTCATTCATTAGTTCTTCAAAGTCCTCCTTCCATCTACTCGTCACTCTCTGTTCACTCACTAGTACATTTCCCTCTCTATCCTTTATCAGCCTAACCTGCTGTACATCCTTTCCAGCTCTATCTCTCTGTTTAGCCAAGCGATACGAGTCCTTTACTCCTTTCTCTTTGTAAACTGTAATTTGCTATAATGCTAAACGTGATGCTTGGGAGCATTTTGCATGTTTTTGCTGTTTTCACCATGATGGTGTTTTGAGCTCAGGTTCAGTTCTGCCTGGAGCCATGAATGCTAACAGAACGGCAGTTAAACTGTAGGAGTCCTCAGAAATTAGTATTTCAAGTTTTATCTAAGCTATTCATTCAGTCCATTTAACATAACAGTGTGTGTTTTACTCAGGGCGAGTGGGACTTGTTTGTATTGTAGCCTGCATCCGATAAGGTGCATTTAAATTCACAACAATTTACAAACCCCCACAGTCCGGTTAATATTCTATCCATGGCCAGTTTTCCCGTATTTCTTTCCTTTTAAAGAGAATTCAAACGATTTAGCTAAATTTCTGCATAATTAAATGGTTAAGATGTAAACCAAGTCTTTCAGGGTGCTCTGATCTGAAATGCTCCAGTCTAGAGAAGCTTACTGTATCAGAATTGTTCACAGTGCTGGTGATGGGAACCAGACGTCTGAAGAGTTTAATGCACAGTTGCAGGCAAAAGTTTGGGCATCCTTGGTCACATTACACCTTTTGTTGGTTTGAAAATAAGTTAATATATCCTCTACAGAGTAACAGTTACTGTTGTTTTCACCATGATGGTGTTTTGTGTTCAGGTTCAGTTCTGCCTGGAGCTATGAATGCTAACAGAATGGCAGTTAAACGATAAGAGTCCTCAGAAATGAGTATTTTATCTAAGTCATTCATTCAGTCCATTTAATATAACAGTGTTGTTTTAATCAGGGCCAGAGTGGGACTTGTTTGTATGCTGCAGACCAGCCCTCTTTTTGGAAAAGGGTTTTATATGGCAGCAAAAGGGTTCTTCTGTTGTTAAGACATCAAGCCTGTAACAATAGAAGAACCCTTTTTTTGCCATATAGAAGCCTTTTTGAAAAGAGTCTGTATAGAACCTTATAAAACACACTGCCCATTAATCTGAAGAAAACTTTTTACTTTTACTGTGAGATTACAGTTGGAACTAATTCTAAAAGACATATGTTACTCCTTAAAGTCTTATTTTTCTACAATGCAATCCATTTTTAAAAACATCAATTTTAAACCCACCCTCTTTCTTTATTTGGATATTTACTCAGGCCACCATGAACATTGCATTTTGGCCCACCAAGACAACAGTTTGGGCATCTCTGGACTACAGGATGTCCAGTAAATTGTGTATGGACAAAGATGAGAGATCATCTCTAACCACACATCCACAAGCTGAGCCAACATGCTAGGTGTTTCTAATAGAGTGGTCATTTCAAAGCTTCAGCAACACTGCTGTGCCTGAAGCACTCATACCAGTGCAACACACACTACCGTGGTCAGTCCTTCAAATAATATGGTCTGCGGTGGTCCTGCGGTGGTCCCTTTCCCTCAAAGGATGAAGTACAGTCAGTAATTGCATGCACCCATTTAGTAACACAGCCAGTGAGTGTAGACCTAATAAACCTAATAAACCTAATAAACCTAATAAAGCGGCAACAAATGGCAACTACACAGTCTGCCTCCCGTCACCTAACCTTCATGGTGACTGCAGGGGATGACTGTTTTCCAGTGAGCCTGCAATTTCCGACCATTTAATGATGCAACTGTTTCCCAAGTAATAAAGTTTTCCTCCACTGGATCCCTCCACTTTTCCCACTCACTCACTCACTCACTCACTCATTCACTCATGTAAGCAATCGTTGGGCCAAAGTGATGTGAAGGAGTAGAAGCCCACTTACAGGACTGCACTCACTGTCAAATCTAATTTCCTCCAGCAGGGAGAAAAAAGAAATATCTCTCATCTTAAGCCCCAATTTGATTCCATCTAAACCAAGCAGCATCTGGCTTGAAGCATCTCACAGACGAAGACTGTAAATGGGATTTTGAAGAGTCATAAGAGAGCAAAGGAGCATCATTCGCTTCTTTGAAAGCTTCTACTATGCGGAGCTGTGCAGCAGGCATAACCTGCGCACAATGAAGGTTGTGCAGGCACTTACCAAGACAAGCCTAGCAGATATAGACCATGTTTTCACCTCTGTGGGCAGTAACTGATCACTAATGGAGTACGATGGTTTACCCAAATTGTGGGCTGGAGGTCAGGGAACCAGCCCTGTGGCTGGAAGGTCGATGGTTCGATCCCCTCGGCTGACAGTCCATGTGCCCTTAAGCAAGACACCTAACCCCCAATTGCTCCCTGGGTGCTGTGGATAGGGCTGCCCACCACTCCGGGCAAGTGTGCTCACTGCCCCTTTGTGTGTGTGTGTGTTCACTAGTGTGCATGCTTGTGGATGTTTCACTGCATGGATGGGTTAAATGCACTGGTCTAATTCCACATTTGGCGAAAAATGGTTTTAACCTTATTCAATATTTTGGACCTATAAGGGAGAAAAGGGTATAGAGCAGTGGTTTCCAGCCTTGTCCTGCACATTTTTGTGTTCCTACTCTGACAACAATACTTAATTCAGGACCAGGTTCCTAGGAAGGTTCTTTGTGCAATGCCACAGACGAAACTTTTGTTTCCATAAAATTCTTTAGAGAACAATATTTGTAAATCAAATAAGTTTGTGTAAAGTTTAAAGAACATCCACATGTTGTGAAGTCTCTAGGAAGAACCCTTATATTGGTATTGATCCTTTACAGTATAAGAATGTTAACACTCACACATCTTTAAAGCTTTATAAATCCAATATGGTTCCCTAAGGAACTAAACGTTGTTCTCCGGCATCGTTCAAAGAACCTTGTGTGGAACGGCTTGTTAACGGCTGATTTGTTTGCTCAGGTTTGTTAGAGCAGGAGAAACACAAAGAGTGCAGAACAGAGACACTACAAGGCCAGAGCTGGGAACCACTGCTAGAGTTCGGCTGACACAGACTGTGAAAGGCAACAGATGGTCTCTAACTAGCAAGAACATAAACGGTAAGAGCTTTCACTCTATAACGGCTCCTAGGTGGTACCATTCATCAGTATAGAAGAGAATAGCCCTGTAGAGTTTCATTCTAGTCAATAGCTTTAATCCATCAGGTCCACATTGTAGTGTAGCTTAACAACACGGATGGCTAATATACACTATATGGACAAAAATATTAGGACACACCTCTTAATCATTGAATTCAGGTGTTTCGTTCAGTCTTACTGCCTCAGGTGTATAAATTAAGCACCTAGCAAAGCAGTCTGCCCATCCAAACATCTCTGAAAGATGGGTCACTCTAAAGAGTTCACTGAATTCGAGAGTGGTGCTGTAATAGACACCATCACTACAACAAGTCCGTTCATAATTTCTTCCCTCCCAGATACTCTAGGATCAACTGTGAGCTGTATTATTGAAAAGTGGAAGTGTTTAGGAACCACAGCAACTCAGCCACGAAGAGTCAGACCACGCAAAGTTATAGCCGAGTGCTGAGGAGCACAGAGCATAAAAGTCACCGATGCTCTGCTGACTCAATAACTTCAGAGTTCAAGCCTCCTCTGGCATCAACATCAGCACAAAAACTGAGCCCCGGGAGCTTCATGGCAGGGTTTCCATGGCCGAGCAGCTGCATGCAAGCCTTACATCACCAAGCACAATGCCAAGTGTCAGATGGAGTGGGTCAGCAGACCCAGGCATTTTGGAAAGTTCTATGCTTCCAACTTTGTGGGAAGAGTTTAGTGAAGGCCCTTTCCAGCTTGACCGAGCCCCAGTACACAAAGCAAGCCACATAAAGGCCTGGGTGAGTTTGGTGTGGAAGAACTTGACTGTCCCTCACAGAGCCCTGACCTCAGCCCATCCAACACCTTTGGGATGAACTAGAATGGAGATTGTTAGCCAGGGCCTCTCGTCCAACATCCGTGTCTGACCTCACAAATGCTCTACTGGATGAATGAGCATTTACATTTACGGCATTTGGCTGACACTCTTATCCAGAGCGACTTACCTGATCATTTTACACAGGAAGGCGAAGGCGGTGTTGGGAGTCTTGCCCAAGGACTCTTATTGGTGTAGTGTAGGGTGTTTACCCAGGTGGGGAATGAACCCCAGTCTACAGTGTAGAAGGCAGAGGTGTTACCCACTACACTATCCAACCACGTTAGGTGAGCAAAAAGTCAAGTAATGTGTAGGTGACCAGTACTGATGTCCATATAGTGAATAATATGCATCTCATGAATGCATTAAATGTGCTTGATTCTGATGTGTACCTCATACACATGAATAATGTGTGTCATCATAATTCTGTGCTTCAGTTCACTTCATCACAGCCGTGACTGCGCTGATGAACTATATTTAGTGCAGGTGGAAATGAGCGGCTGCGGGTCTCTGCCTCAGTGAGCTGAGTGAGCAGCGCTGCGGAGATAATGAGATACTTTGGCGGGCTCTGGGTGGTAATTGCTTCGGCTGGTGTGTGAAGATCAAGGCCGCCGCGTGTCTGGGTGTCACTGTCGTCCCTGTTTCGCACCTGTTGTGCGCGCGCGTCTGCGTGCGTGCCTGGAGGAGTCGGGCCCGTGCACGCGGCGCAGAGGCTGCGAGGCAGAGCGCGAGGCTTTTGTCTCTGATTCGCGGGATATCTTTGAGTTCGCCGCTCGCGCCACCTTCGCTTTTTTGTTTGTTTGTTTGTTTGAGGCGCATGCGTAGTGAGTCATTTTCACTCAGGAGTGCTTCAGACTCGCGGCAGACAGTCTGGTGCTGAAAAAAGCATCAACATCTTCATCTAGAGACGAGGGGGAGAGAGACAGAGGCAGAGAGAGAGAGAGAGAGAGAGAGAGAGAGGCAGAGAGAGAGAGAGAGACGAGGGGGAGAGAGAGAGAGAGAGAGAGAGAGAGATGGAGAGAGAGAGAGAGATGAGGGGGAGAGAGAGAGACAGAGACAGAGACAGAGAGAGAGAAAGACGAGAGAGAGAGAGAGAGAGACGAGGGAGAGAGAGAGAGAGAGAGACAGAGAGAGAGAGAGGAGAGAGAGAGAGATGG
>NC_051236.1:417500-427500 GCF_015220715.1 Pygocentrus nattereri | reverse complement strand
AGAGAGATGAGGGAGAGAGAGAGAGAGAGAGAGAGAGAGAGAGAGAGAGAGACAGAGAGATGAGGGAGTGAGAGAGACAGAGAGATGAGAGAGAGAGAGACGAGGGAGTTAGAGAGGGAGACAGACAGAGAGATGAGAGAGAGAGGGAGACAGACAGAGAGATGAGGGAGAGAGAGAGACAGAGAGAGAGGGAGAGAGAGAGGGAGAATGCTTGTGTCCACATATCAGCTTCATAGGGACAGATCAGCTTTAAATGTTGCAAATTTCTAATTGATTCTGATTTTCTGAAATTCCAGTTTTCTGAATTTTTAAAAACCTGATTACAGTCTTCAGTCAGGATCAAGGATTTAAGGGTTTTCGAATGGGTTTCATTTATATGGTTCACATCAAATCATGCTGTGCCCCCAAACCTCATCGACAGGTCTGCGCCACCTTAACGAAGACCTGAAAGCAGTTTGAATGGGATTAAAATTTTAATGCATTTTTACAGAAACTATTTGCGCTATTTGGGTGACTATTGAGTTCTAGTGTTTGTTAGTCATTTTAGCCTCACCACTCCAGATGCAAACTAAAGAAGGAAACTTTGGACTCCAAACGTGCTTAAAGCTTGGCTGATCAGTTGCATCCGGGCTGGAAAATTGTGCAAGAGCCAGTTTTTGCTGAGCCTTTCCTTTAAGATCTGTTATGCATATTTTAATTACATCTACAGCTGAGGTTTACAACCCCGCCCCTTTAAGCCCAGGGGTATCCAATCTTATCCACAGAGGCCTGGTGTGGCTGCAGGTTTTCACTCCAACCAAGCAGGAGATCACCTCATCAGCAATTTGAAGACTGAAACCAGCTGATTAAACAAGGGGAATCAGGTGTGTTTCCGCTTGATTCGAAGGAAAACCTGCAGCCACACCAGGCCTTTGTGGATAAGAGTGGACATCCCTGCTCTAGCCTTTCTCTCTGTCATTGCAAGGTATCTGTCCAACCCCAACCGCCCCCCACCCCCCACCCCCCCCGTGTCACTTCTGAGCCTTCATATTTCTATTCCCCCCCTTTTTTTTAATCATGGATTCTTTCTAATATTTTTCAACACTGGATTTTCCCTTTTTGGCTTTTTTTCACACTTCAGGCTTTGTTTTCAAAGATTTGCGTTTGTTTCAAGAAACTCCGCTTTTATGTCTCGTCTGTGTGGCTTTACACTACAATGCTCGTCTTTGCGTGGAAGGATTTGCATCTTTTCCCGTTTGGAGACATCACAACATGTGAATGGCATACCAATAAGAATAACATGAATTATAAGTGAATAAATGAATCATTTATGGGGGATAAGAGAGGTTTAGTGAAGAGGAAAATGCATTGCTGGACACTCACAAAGACAGAATGTGTCAAGGGATGCTTTACTGGGTCAGCGAGCATAGTGACCCAAAGCCTCCCTCAACCTCTTGAGAGAGGGAAGATAAATCTCTCTCTCTCTCTCTCTCTCTCTCTCTCTCTCTCTCTATATATATATATATATATATATATATATATATATATCTGCTCTACTGATAAGAGTGAATTTAGGAAAGAATCACAGCTGCTCCACAAATTTCCTTCCATTCAGAAGTTTCATTACACCTGGACGTACGTCTCCACCATGAATGGATTAATTTAATTTATCATAAAACAGTCATTAAATTGTGTTCTGGGCAGCAGTTCGTGTATTTGTAACCATTCCATGCAATATCTTTATATAGAGCAGCTTTCAGAGGCATTAAACCCTTCAGACGTCTGGTTCCTATCACCACCACTGTGAACAGTTCTGACTCTGTAAGTTCCTCTAGAACAAAGCGTTTCACACTGAACCACTCTGAATGAATTTTAATTACATCTGAACAATTGAATTATGCAGAAATTTTGAAAAAGTGTTGGAATTTCCCTTGAAGTAAAGATGAGATCTAAAAAACTGTTGTACTATGTATGGATTGTGCATGTCCAGAGTAATTATAATATACAGGAAAAGTGCCGAGTGCAGGAACCAAAAACGGCAAATGAGAGATGATGACAGATACCCTTTATATTTTTTTTGACCAAAATACGCACAAATATGTACGTTCCCCTTTTTTTTGGCAGGCCAAGCAAATGTTGTGGTCTGGCTAATGAGAAGGAACAGTGGATTCTGCATAAATGCTAAAATCAGTGGTGATAGTTAGGATCATGAGTCAATCTGTTTGCAGGAATTGTGCCGGATGTTGAGCAGACAGGCCTTTATGTTCTCCTGACAAGGATGGGATGCTACTGAATATAAGCATTGGGAATATGTATTCAGAATAGAGAAAAAAATATCTGTGTTATGACCAAGTTACATTTTGTAAAGGCCGTGTTCAGAATATAGATACATTTACTTTATATGAAAGTATTAAAACAGTGAAACTACTTTTTATGAAACATTGAAGTTCCTTCTAGAGCCTGAATAGACTGATAAATCAATGTGATCGGTTATTAATCTCAGTGTTACTGAGCTCTGCTAAAGTCTGAGTAGACTGATAAATCAATGTGATCGGTTATTAATCTCAGTGTTACTGAGCTCTGCTAAAGTCTGAGTAGACTGATAAATCAATGTGATCGGTTATTAATCTCAGCGTTACTGAGCTCTGCTAAAGCCTAAGTAGACTGATAAATCAATGTGATCAGTTATTAATCTCAGCGTTACTGAGCTCTGCTAAAGCCTGAGTAGACTGATAAATCAATGTGATCGGTTATTAATCTCAGTGTTACTGAGCTCTGCTAAAGCCTGAGTAGACTGATAAATCAATGTGATCGGTTATTAATCTCAGCGTTACTGAGCTCTGCTAAAGTCTGAGTAGACTGATAAATCAATGTGATCAGTTATTAATCTCAGCGTTACTGAGCTCTGCTAAAGCCTGAGTAGACTGATAAATCAATGTGATCGGTTATTAATCTCAGTGTTACTGAGCTCTGCTAAAGCCTGAGTAGACTGATAAATCAATGTGATCGGTTATTAATCTCAGCGTTACTGAGCTCTGCTAAAGTCTGAGTAGACTGATAAATCAATGTGATCAGTTATTAATCTCAGTGTTACTGAGCTCTGCTAAAGCCTGAGTAGACTGATAAATCAATGTGATCGGTTATTAATCTCAGCGTTAATGAGCTCTGCTAAAGTCTGAGTAGACTGATAAATCAATGTGATCGGTTATTAATCTCAGTGTTACTGAGCTCTGCTAAAGCCTGAGTAGACTGATAAATCAATGTGATCAGTTATTAATCTCAGTGTTACTGAGCTCTGCTAAAGCCTGAGTAGACTGATAAATCAATGTGATCGGTTATTAATCTCAGTGTTACTGAGCTCTGCTAAAGCCTGAGTAGACTGATAAATCAATGTGATCAGTTATTAATCTCAGCGTTACTGAGCTCTGCTAAAGCCTGAGTAGACTGATAAATCAATGTGATCGGTTATTAATCTCAGCGTTACTGAGCTCTGCTAAAGCCTGAGTAGACTGATAAATCAATGTGATCGGTTATTAATCTCAGCGTTACTGAGCTCTGCTAAAGCCTGAGTAGACTGATAAATCAATGTGATCAGTTATTAATCTCAGTGTTACTGAGCTCTGCTAAAGTCTGAGTAGACTGATAAATCAATGTGATCAGTTATTAATCTCAGTGTTACTGAGCTCTGCTAAAGCCTGAGTAGACTGATAAATCAATGCGATCGGTTATTAATCTCAGTGTTACTGAGCTCTGCTAAAGTCTGAGTAGACTGATAAATCAATGTGATCAGTTATTAATCTCAGCGTTACTGAGCTCTGCTAAAGCCTGAGTAGACTGATAAATCAATGTGATCAGTTATTAATCTCAGCGTTACTGAGCTCTGCTAAAGCCTGAGTAGACTGATAAATCAATGTGATCGGTTATTAATCTCAGCGTTACTGAGCTCTGCTAAAGCCAGAGTAGACTGATAAATCAATGTGATCGGTTATTAATCTCAGTGTTACTGAGCTCTGCTAAAGTCTGAGTAGACTGATAAATCAATGTGATCAGTTATTAATCTCAGTGTTACTGAGCTCTGCTAAAGTCTGAGTAGACTGATAAATCAATGTGATCGGTTATTAATCTCAGCGTTACTCAGCTCTGCTAAAGCCTGAGTAGACTGATAAATCAATGTGATCGGTTATTAATCTCAGCGTTACTGAGCTCTGCTAAAGCCTGAGTAGACTGATAAATCAATGTGATCGGTTATTAATCTCAGCGTTACTGAGCTCTGCTAAAGCCTGAGTAGACTGATAAATCAATGTGATCAGTTATTAATCTCAGCGTTACTGAGCTCTGCTAAAGCCTGAGTAGACTGATAAATCAATGTGATCGGTTATTAATCTCAGCGTTACTCAGCTCTGCTAAAGCCTGAGTAGACTGATAAATCAATGTGATCGGTTATTAATCTCAGTGTTACTGAGCTCTGCTAAAGTCTGAGTAGACTGATAAATCAATGTGATCAGTTATTAATCTCAGCGTTACTCAGCTCTGCTAAAGCCTGAGTAGACTGATAAATCAATGTGATCAGTTATTAATCTCAGCGTTACTGAGCTCTGCTAAAGTCTGAGTAGAGTGATCAATCAGTGTGATCGGTTATTAATCTCAGTGTTACTGAGCTCTGCTAAAGTCTGTGTAGACTGATAAATCAATGTGATCGGTTATTAATCTCAGTGTTACTGAGCTCTGCTAAAGCCTGAGTAGCCTGATAAATCAATGTGATCGGTTATTAATCTCAGTGTTACTGAGCTCTGCTAAAGCCTGAGTAGACTGATAAATCAATGTGATCAGTTATTAATCTCAGTGTTACTGAGCTCTGCTAAAGCCTGAGTAGACTGATAAATCAATGTGATCAGTTATTAATCTCAGCGTTACTGAGCTCTGCTAAAGCCTGAGTCGACTGATAAATCAATGTGATCGGTTATTAATCTCAGCGTTACTCAGCTCTGCTAAAGCCTGAGTAGACTGATAAATCAATGTGATCAGTTATTAATCTCAGCGTTACTGAGCTCTGCTAAAGCCTGAGTAGCCTGATAAATCAATGTGATCGGTTATTAATCTCAGTGTTACTGAGCTCTGCTAAAGCCTGAGTAGACTGATAAATCAATGTGATCAGTTATTAATCTCAGTGTTACTGAGCTCTGCTAAAGCCTGAGTAGACTGATAAATCAATGTGATCAGTTATTAATCTCAGCGTTACTGAGCTCTGCTAAAGCCTGAGTAGACTGATAAATCAGTGTGATCGGTTATTAATCTCAGCGTTACTGAGCTCTGCTAAAGTCTGAGTAGACTGATAAATCAATGTGATCAGTTATTAATCTCAGCGTTACTGAGCTCTGCTAAATCCTGAGTAGACTGATAAATCAATGTGATCGGTTATTAATCTCAGTGTTACTGAGCTCTGCTAAAGCCTGAGTAGACTGATAAATCAATGTGATCAGTTATTAATCTCAGCGTTACTGAGCTCTGCTAAAGCCTGAGTAGACTGATAAATCAATGTGATCAGTTATTAATCTCAGCGTTACTGAGCTCTGCTAAAGCCTGAGTAGACTGATAAATCAATGTGATCGGTTATTAATCTCAGTGTTACTGAGCTCTGCTAAAGCCTGAGTAGACTGATAAATCAATGTGATCGGTTATTAATCTCAGTGTTACTGAGCTCTGCTAAAGTCTGAGTAGACTGATAAATCAATGTGATCGGTTATTAATCTCAGTGTTACTGAGCTCTGCTAAAGCCTGAGTAGACTGATAAATCAATGTGATCAGTTATTAATCTCAGTGTTACTGAGCTCTGCTAAAGCCTGAGTAGACTGATAAATCAATGTGATCGGTTATTAATCTCAGCGTTAATGAGCTCTGCTAAAGTCTGAGTAGACTGATAAATCAATGTGATCGGTTATTAATCTCAGTGTTACTGAGCTCTGCTAAAGCCTGAGTAGACTGATAAATCAATGTGATCAGTTATTAATCTCAGTGTTACTGAGCTCTGCTAAAGCCTGAGTAGACTGATAAATCAATGTGATCGGTTATTAATCTCAGTGTTACTGAGCTCTGCTAAAGCCTGAGTAGACTGATAAATCAATGTGATCAGTTATTAATCTCAGCGTTACTGAGCTCTGCTAAAGCCTGAGTAGACTGATAAATCAATGTGATCGGTTATTAATCTCAGCGTTACTGAGCTCTGCTAAAGCCTGAGTAGACTGATAAATCAATGTGATCGGTTATTAATCTCAGCGTTACTGAGCTCTGCTAAAGCCTGAGTAGACTGATAAATCAATGTGATCAGTTATTAATCTCAGTGTTACTGAGCTCTGCTAAAGTCTGAGTAGACTGATAAATCAATGTGATCAGTTATTAATCTCAGTGTTACTGAGCTCTGCTAAAGCCTGAGTAGACTGATAAATCAATGCGATCGGTTATTAATCTCAGTGTTACTGAGCTCTGCTAAAGTCTGAGTAGACTGATAAATCAATGTGATCAGTTATTAATCTCAGCGTTACTGAGCTCTGCTAAAGCCTGAGTAGACTGATAAATCAATGTGATCAGTTATTAATCTCAGCGTTACTGAGCTCTGCTAAAGCCTGAGTAGACTGATAAATCAATGTGATCGGTTATTAATCTCAGCGTTACTGAGCTCTGCTAAAGCCAGAGTAGACTGATAAATCAATGTGATCGGTTATTAATCTCAGTGTTACTGAGCTCTGCTAAAGTCTGAGTAGACTGATAAATCAATGTGATCAGTTATTAATCTCAGTGTTACTGAGCTCTGCTAAAGTCTGAGTAGACTGATAAATCAATGTGATCGGTTATTAATCTCAGCGTTACTCAGCTCTGCTAAAGCCTGAGTAGACTGATAAATCAATGTGATCGGTTATTAATCTCAGCGTTACTGAGCTCTGCTAAAGCCTGAGTAGACTGATAAATCAATGTGATCGGTTATTAATCTCAGCGTTACTGAGCTCTGCTAAAGCCTGAGTAGACTGATAAATCAATGTGATCGGTTATTAATCTCAGCGTTACTGAGCTCTGCTAAAGCCTGAGTAGACTGATAAATCAATGTGATCGGTTATTAATCTCAGCGTTACTCAGCTCTGCTAAAGCCTGAGTAGACTGATAAATCAATGTGATCGGTTATTAATCTCAGTGTTACTGAGCTCTGCTAAAGTCTGAGTAGACTGATAAATCAATGTGATCAGTTATTAATCTCAGCGTTACTCAGCTCTGCTAAAGCCTGAGTAGACTGATAAATCAATGTGATCAGTTATTAATCTCAGCGTTACTGAGCTCTGCTAAAGTCTGAGTAGAGTGATCAATCAGTGTGATCGGTTATTAATCTCAGTGTTACTGAGCTCTGCTAAAGTCTGTGTAGACTGATAAATCAATGTGATCGGTTATTAATCTCAGTGTTACTGAGCTCTGCTAAAGCCTGAGTAGCCTGATAAATCAATGTGATCGGTTATTAATCTCAGTGTTACTGAGCTCTGCTAAAGCCTGAGTAGACTGATAAATCAATGTGATCAGTTATTAATCTCAGTGTTACTGAGCTCTGCTAAAGCCTGAGTAGACTGATAAATCAATGTGATCAGTTATTAATCTCAGCGTTACTGAGCTCTGCTAAAGCCTGAGTAGACTGATAAATCAATGTGATCGGTTATTAATCTCAGCGTTACTCAGCTCTGCTAAAGCCTGAGTAGACTGATAAATCAATGTGATCAGTTATTAATCTCAGCGTTACTGAGCTCTGCTAAAGCCTGAGTAGCCTGATAAATCAATGTGATCGGTTATTAATCTCAGTGTTACTGAGCTCTGCTAAAGCCTGAGTAGACTGATAAATCAATGTGATCAGTTATTAATCTCAGTGTTACTGAGCTCTGCTAAAGCCTGAGTAGACTGATAAATCAATGTGATCAGTTATTAATCTCAGCGTTACTGAGCTCTGCTAAAGCCTGAGTAGACTGATAAATCAGTGTGATCGGTTATTAATCTCAGCGTTACTGAGCTCTGCTAAAGCCTGAGTAGACTGATAAATCAATGTGATCAGTTATTAATCTCAGCGTTACTGAGCTCTGCTAAATCCTGAGTAGACTGATAAATCAATGTGATCGGTTATTAATCTCAGTGTTACTGAGCTCTGCTAAAGCCTGAGTAGACTGATAAATCAATGTGATCAGTTATTAATCTCAGCGTTACTGAGCTCTGCTAAAGCCTGAGTAGACTGATAAATCAATGTGATCAGTTATTAATCTCAGCGTTACTGAGCTCTGCTAAAGCCTGAGTAGACTGATAAATCAATGTGATCGGTTATTAATCTCAGTGTTACTGAGCTCTGCTAAAGCCTGAGCAGACTGATAAATCAATGTGATCGGTTATTAATCTCAGTGTTACTGAGCTCTGCTAAAGTCTGAGTAGACTGATAAATCAATGTGATCGGTTATTAATCTCAGTGTTACTGAGCTCTGCTAAAGCCTGAGTAGACTGATAAATCAATGTGATCGGTTATTAATCTCAGTGTTACTGAGCTCTGCTAAAGCCTGAGTAGACTGATAAATCAATGTGATCAGTTATTAATCTCAGCGTTACTGAGCTCTGCTAAAGCCTGAGTAGACTGATAAATCAATGTGATCAGTTATTAATCTCAGAGTTACTGAGCTCTGCTAAAGCCTGAGTAGACTGATAAATCAATGTGATCAGTTATTAATCTCAGTGTTACTGAGCTCTGCTAAAGCCTGAGTAGACTGATAAATCAATGTGATCGGTTATTAATCTCAGCGTTACTGAGCTCTGCTAAAGCCTGAGTAGACTGATAAATCAATGTGATCAGTTATTAATCTCAGTGTTACTGAGCTCTGCTAAAGCCTGAGTAGACTGATAAATCAATGTGATCGGTTATTAATCTCAGTGTTACTGAGCTCTGCTAAAGCCTGAGCAGACTGATAAATCAATGTGATCGGTTATTAATCTCAGCATTACTGAGCTCTGCTAAAGTCTGAGTAGACTGATAAATTAATGTGATCGGTTATTAATCTCAGTGTTACTGAGCTCTGCTAAAGCCTGAGTAGACTGATAAATCAATGTGATCGGTTATTAATCTCAGCGTTACTGAGCTCTGCTAAAGTCTGAGTAGACTGATAAATCAATGTGATCGGTTATTAATCTCAGTGTTACTGAGCTCTGCTAAAGCCTGAGTAGACTGATAAATCAATGTGATCAGTTATTAATCTCAGTTTTACTGAGCTCTGCTAAAGCCTGAGTAGACTGATAAATCAATGTGTTCAGTTATTAATCTCAGTGTTACTGAGCTCTGCTAAAGCCCGAGTAGACTGATAAATCAATGTGATCAGTTATTAATCTCAGCGTTACTGAGCTCTGCTAAAGCCTGAGTAGACTGATAAATCAATGTGATCGGTTATTAATCTCAGTGTTACTGAGCTCTGCTAAAGCCTGAGTAGACTGATAAATCAATGTGATCAGTTATTAATCTCAGTGTTACTGAGCTCTGCTAAAGTCTGAGTAGACTGATATATCAATGTGATCAGTTATTAATCTCAGCGTTACTGAGCTCTGCTAAAGCCTGAGTAGACTGATAAATCAATGTGATCAGTTATTAATCTCAGTGTTACTGAGCTCTGCTAAAGTCTGAGTAGACTGATAAATCAATGTGATCAGTTATTAATCTCAGTGTTACTGAGCTCTGCTAAAGCCTGAGTAGACTGATAAATCAATGTGATCGGTTATTAATCTCAGTGTTACTGAGCTCTGCTAAAGCCTGAGCAGACTGATAAATCAATGTGATCGGTTATTAATCTCAGCATTACTGAGCTCTGCTAAAGTCTGAGTAGACTGATAAATTAATGTGATCGGTTATTAATCTCAGTGTTACTGAGCTCTGCTAAAGCCTGAGTAGACTGATAAATCAATGTGATCGGTTATTAATCTCAGCGTTACTGAGCTCTGCTAAAGTCTGAGTAGACTGATAAATCAA
>NC_051236.1:352500-410000 GCF_015220715.1 Pygocentrus nattereri | reverse complement strand
TTGCTGTTGTCCTCTGGGTTTTGTTGTGAGATCCAGTGGTTTCCTGTTTAAATTTGTTGTGCAAGGCTATAAGTTCTGGGTATGGATTTACCCGCCACAGGGGCTGCTTTCTGGCAAAATATGACGTGACTGCTGGACTCACAAGAGGATGGAGACTGTGTGGGAAACATATATTATTAGTACGGGTTCTGTTGGCAGGCTACAGTACAATTGAGGCTTATTTGACACAGTTTTGTCTGGAAAGCAATCTTTGAGGCTCCATAGCAATAATACGGTTTCCCAATGCTGATCCTGGAGAACCGCTGAACTGCGCGTTTTAGTGTTCTCTCAGCTCTAACACCCTTCATAACCTCATGAAGGGCTTGGAAGAGAGCTGATGAGGTCTCATGGGCCTCTTCTGGGTGATCCAATCACATCTGATTAAGAAGCCCCTTTCAATTATAATAATTCCAGATTAACTTTCCGGAAATGCCAGTGAATTTCCTACTGTGCTGATATGAAGCAGGAAAATCCTGGGAAGAATGGATCGTTTGATGTCAATTTGATGACAGGTTTATCAAAATGACCTCGCGCTATTAGCAAAAATGGTTCTGCACAGCACCAACAAAAGGTTCTGTGATGTGAAACAGTAGCGAACCCCAGTTTTAATGCTTTAAACATTTCATTCAAAGAACCTATAAAAAAACATTTGCAACAGGTTTTATATGCTTGAGAACCATTGCAAGGGAACTTTCATGCATCAAGATTGTTCTCTGAGTTGTTGCAGTTCTATACACTCATACAAGTAAAGGTGGCAAAAGGTTCTTTGCACAATGCCATACAAGAACCACTTTGGGTTCCCTAAAGGACCTTTCAATGGGTGATTCTCTAAATGGTTCTAAAGGTGCCACAAATGGTTCTTTGAGCCATGCCATACAAAAACCATTTTGGGTTCCCTAAAGAACCTTCAAAGGATTGTTTCTTAGATGGTTCTAAAGGTGCTACAATTGGCTCTTTGAGTGATGCCACGAAAGAACCACTTCTGCTTTCCATATTAACCATTATTGTAAGTCAGTGAGTGAGAAGAACTTATTTAAAGTATAAATAATTTCCACGTACTGTAAAGTTCTAGGGAGAACCTTTAAAGCAGTAAAGAACCTTTACATTATGTGTAGGATCTTTAAATCTTTGAAAAGTTCTTTACACTCACACATCTCATTTACAACAATGATTATTGAGGAAACCAGTAGTGGCTCTTCTTTGGTATTCCTCAAAGAACCATTTGTGGCATGTTTAGAACCACTGCTTCTCCAAGAACCTTTGAGGAATCACTTTTTAAGGGTGAAGCAGCACATTTTGGATTCAACTGATGTTCTGACTTATAATACTCAGTTCAGAGACACGTCTTTGAGACATGATTATATAAAATGATTCTTTTTTTGATGAACTGGAAAGAAGTTGAGAAGAATATAAATTAGGGCTATGCTCTTCTTCAGCCGTTCCAGCTATTGTTCCAGCTTTTCTTCCCATTTGACTCTATGTAGAACCTTGCAGGGAACTTTAGGAGGTCTCAGACTGACACACTGTTGGATCAGGTTCTTGACTTTTTGACCTCGTGCATAACCCTGTCCTGGGAAACGTTTAGGAGTAAAACTGCATGTGTGAAATGGCCTTTACTTGTAAATGTGTACTGTTTGTGTCGCTGTCCTATGCAGACCAGAGGATGAAGGGGTTCCTCTTTAGAGTCTCAGTTCCATCTCTGTTTTTAGGGATCTGGATTCACATTTCTGTGAAGCTGCTTTGGGGCAATGCTGTAAAAAGTCTTAAACATATCGCTGCTGTTGGAAGAAGTCCCTATTACCCTTTACATTCTATATAAATTTAATTGAAAACGAACTAAAAGAACTTACCCAAAATGACTTGGAAAAAAGTCTGGTTCCATTGACTTACATTAAAAGTATAGTATGTTTTTTCCTTCTGCTGTAAAGTTACCATTGTGGAGATACGAGGTTTTATATTAAAGTGAACTGACCTGTTGGAGCTGAGAAAGCCGTACAGTGCAGGGTAGCAGGACTGGGAAATGCCACATTAGACTCCGTTTCCTTCACTTGTATTTCTGTGGTCCAAGACTTCCCACTCTAATGGTGTTGAGGATCCTTTGGGTTTGTGGTTGAAGCGCTGAACATGGCGCTTCCCTCCTCTGAGCTTTCAGAGCTCTCAGTCTTCTGCTCCTGCGTTTGCTTGACTGACGGACGTTTTCTTCTCAGGACTGTTTGATTAAGCTTCTGTAATCGGTTTCTAACACACTGCTTGGTGGATTGGCGTGAATCTTGGGTTCTTGGGTTTTTATCCCGTAACTGATGAGGAAACGTCCACATTTGGTTTGCCAATGGACCTACTGGAGTACAGCTCTTGGCTGGCTGTGCAGTGTGGTTCCTCACAGTTTCTCAGTGATGGTTTTGAAATAGACACTTTTTCAATCTTTTGTGGTCAGTTTTAATTTATTAAACCTAAATGATGAAATGAACTCAAACTAAAGGGTAGAAACAGGACCAAGTTCTAGAATGTATCTTTATCACAACACCAGCTTAATGAAGACGCTTTAAAGTTTCAAAGAGGAATAAAATCAATAAATATTGATTGTTGAGCAGCTGCAGCTTTTACTATAAAGCTAATAAACTGCGCTATTACAGTCTTTCCAAGGCGGTTCAGTGTCTTTTTCTTGCTTGTTCGGTTCTGCCTAATTTGTCAGTCATCGTGGAAAGTGAAGCCATAGCCTGCCTGACCAATTCACTGTGCCAAAATATACAGAGACATATACGTAAGAGAAAGCACTACTTACACGCTCACAGGGGGCAGTCCAGCTTGGCTCTGGATGTGATGAATTTCTTGCATGAGATGTCTGGGAATTTTCAAAAGGCCGTACTGTAACTGAAGGAGGCTGATATAAACGATAGCTGTGAGTGGTGTTTGGTTTATCACTCTCACAGCGCATCTGGCCAAAAGTGTCAAATCTATTTGTCTTCTGTTTAAAATGCGCATTTTTTTGGTTAAAAAAAGTCCAACAAGTTCTTTTTTTATTTGATTGCAATAAATTGGTGACAAATAAAGTATTTGCTGGGTGTTGCTATAAATAAAGTATGTTGCTAGGAAAAATAGTATTTATTTATTTATCTATCTATCTAACCACTATTTTACCATCAGCAATATATCGCTGCTGTCGGAACAAAACCTCGTATCTCCGGAATAATAACTTCACAGGAGAAGGAAAAAACCTGCTTTACTTTGAATGTAAGTCAGGGGAACCAGATGTTTTTCCAAGTCATTTTTGGCCATTTCTGTTTGTCCGTTCTTCATGAAACTTACACACAATGTAAAGGGCAACAAGCATTTTCAAATTATGTCAGAAACTGAAAAATGACAAAAATGGAGATACGAGGTTTTGTTCCGACAGCAGTGACATATAAAACTCAGGAGGCTCACTAGTGATTTTGGAAAGGAAGTTAAATGGCCGTATTTGCATTGTAGACATCACGACCCCTGACCTCCTTTGAGCACCACTACAAAAAATTCAGAATCAGTACGTTTCTCTTCAATGAACCATTGAATCACATTAAACCATCCATCCATCCATCCATCCATCCATCCATCCATCCATTTTCTAAGCCGCTTCTCCGTCAGGGTCGCGGGGGGGTCACATTAAACCACTCTGAATGAATTTGTGTACATCTCAGTGATAGACTTATGGGGAAATTTTGAAAAATGAGTGGACTTCCCCTTTAAACTTCACAGACATTCACACCTTAAGGCTTATCTTATTGACACTACTAAACGCAAAATGATTGGGTTCTTAAATCTGTGAACGGTAAAGCGTTAAGCTGTGACTTTGGGTTTAATTCATGAATTTGTTTATTTATTAGATGTCAATGAACAATCATTATGTCAGTTCATCCAAACGCTAGACTTTGGCCTTTCCTGCCTGCTTTACTGCTCACTTCTTGCAATCTGGCTTTGTGAAGTAAACTTGCTTAAACATTTCCTGTTCACTGAGTTCAGCGGCGAAAGTCAGTTGTGACACGTTGAGCCGTTGGTCACCTCTGCCAATAAGACCCCCATGCAGCTTTGGTCAAACTGCAAAGAGACGCGTTATTAGTGGTTGAGAGAGAATTTTTATGTGATATCAAGGGCTTTGACGTAAATTTGGGCTTCTATTAAAGCAGCACTGGAAAGGAAACGAACGGCGTTTAAGGGATTATCCCTGGGATTGAGCTGTTAGCGTCTGTAGGGCAGTTTGTGTTTCTGTCTTCAGGGCTGTTTTGACTGACTTCTGTATTATTGCACACCAAAAGAAATCTTCTGTATTTGTTGCTTGAATTCAAATCTCTTAATCGGTTCTTGCCAAAAGAAATAACCTGAAAGAAAAGCGGTTGTTTTGATTCATTTGATTTTTTATGGAAATGATGTACACATTTAAAATTCATTACATTACTCTGCATCCGTGTGCCTCGCAGGTAAAGTCTGTTGGGTACTTAGCTGGAGCATCCATTCACCTCGCAGATACACCCTAATGCACCCTCACACGTGTGTGTATGTGTGTGTGAGCGGAGAGGGAGTCTCTACGCCAGGCCGAGTCAGGTTGCAGCTCCAGGGGAGAATTTGGCCGCCGCCAGGAGTGTCGGAAAGTTGAGAGAGAGGAGATGTTCGCCTTTTCACATTACACAGCGTCTGGGCCAGGGGCACGAACCTGCACGCCAAGATAAATCTGCTCTGAAGCTTCAGGTTCGGGGCTTCCACTGGAGATGAGCTATTACAGGAGCTATTATTACCCCTTAGAAATGTAGTATTATTATTGTAGCTTTGCTATATATTCAGTTCAGGTAGTTCCAGCGCTGTAATCTGATTGGTTGAGAAGAATTCTCTTATTTATTCAACTAATAATGATTCTCTGCAGCTAAATGGTACCAAGTTAATAAGTTAATATTGCATCGCAGGGAGCAAATATAAATATGGTATTTTTCTGCCCGTTTTAGTGCACAGTTTCTATTTATTTGCTTAATTTATTTACATAAATTGGATTTTTTTTAACTTGATTTTGTCATGATTGCCCCCTCCCAGTCTTTCATGTGCTTGTGTTTACCTTTTGGTCTTGTCCATGTGCTTCCTTCTTTTGTTTCTTCCCTGTTCTGCCCCTTTGTTTCCAGACGCTGCCCTTGATTGTTCTCACCTGTGTCTCATTAACCTGTTCCTGTATTTAAGCCCTGTGTTTGTTGGTCTTTGTAAATGCATTGTATCGTTTGGTGTTTGTTCTGCTGGCCTCCGTTGTTTAGCTTGTTTTCCTTTTTCATAATGTCTGTCCCCCGATGTCTCCGTGTTGGCTCCTTGACCCTGGACTGTTTAGATGCTGGATTTAGAGTATGGATTTGCCCCTAATAAATCTCACTTCTCTCAGCGTATGCGTCCGCCTCATCATCGCTCCCCAGCACTACAGATTAGTTTTGTCTAATATGTTAAATTCAGCAAATGAAGAGTAAAAATCAACATGTCATTTGAACCAATGGACCAATTAGTGGAATAAACTAGAGGGTATGAGAATATATCCTAGACTGATATATATGTCCAATGCGTGACCGCGTGATCTGAATGAGGGCGCTCAGATCGGAATTCATGTGTTTTCACTGTGTACGCACCATCATTTAACATGGCAGCAGCACTTAACCTGAAGTTACTGAGCGTCTGACCCCTTTTCACCTTCATCTTGCTTTAATAATGACCAGCTGACAGCTGTTCAGAGCAAATTGGCTTGTTCTACTGGGCAGTTTATTTGTTGTTAACGATTCTCATAGTTATTGATTATTATTGTTGATGTTCACATGTGGGTTGTCTCAGGATGCAGTTGGTTTGCATTAGTGACAGTTTTGAGCGTCTTCTGAAATGAAGGTTATTAATAGGGAGATTACTGTTGCAGTAACAGTCTCTACTCTTCTGGGAAGGCTTTACACTAGATGTTGGAACATTGCTGTGAGGATCTGATTGCATTCGGTCCCAAGAGCATTAGTGAGGTCAGGTACTGATGTTGGAAGATCAGTTCTGGAACTCATCTCATCCTAAAGGTACTGGATGGAGCTCCATCACTCCAGAGAACACGGTTCCACTGCTGCACAGCCCAATTCAAGGGGGCTGTATACCCCTCTCACCCACACTTGGCACTGGCCATGGTGGCTTTAGGCTCATGTATGGCACCTTTAGAGCATCCTACTGAGCTATAGGTGAGAAATAATACAACAAAATGTAGGAATAAGATTCGACCTAGAAGGTTAAAGTCGCTTCTGTCCCTCCATCATTTCTGTCTCTCTCTCCACCTGTCTCTCTCTCCCAGGCTCGGTTTGCCTTTGAATTTCATGTATGTTGGTGTACTGTAATGTGTCAGGCTCCATAATTTCCTCTCTATCATGCACCCCGCCCCCTCTTCGCCCTGACTCACTCCCTCTTTCTTTCCCTCCACTCCTTTTTCAAAATCCTCTTTTCTCTGCACCGCTGAAAGCCTGGAGATTTACATGCTAAAAGATAGCCCAGAGGACCTGCTTTCAGCCTGAGTTCATCCTGCCCAACTCCGCAGGCCTTCACATAACCGCACGCTTTTGACACGCTGATGGATTTATGGACATGTTCCTGCATATCATATCCCTGTTCAGCGGTTAGGAAAACACCCAGGGCAGATTGGACGGCTCTGTGAAAGGAATGCTCCGGTGTGTCCGTGTGTGCATGCATGATTGGAAACGGTGCTTCGAGCGACACTGGTGCACATTGTTTTAATTAGAATTCCATCACCGCAATCTCAAAGAAGCAGCCTTCTCATTGTTCCTTATAGGGCGTCGCTAGAAAGACGGATGCCGATGACCCCAGTGTATCCACAGCAATGCATAGATTATCATAATTAAAAACTTGTTAATGCACAGTTGGTTTCTTAAGGGTCTTTCCACTTGGATTCAGGGAAAAACACACATTTACGCAATTTCCCCTAAAATGTAGTCAAATAGCCAATCGAAGCTAGTCCGTCAAAGACAAGGTTGGTGTCAGAAGTTTAGTAAAGCAAGATTATACCGCACCATAACCAAGTCCATAACCAATGGCATTTTCCCACCAGGCAGTACTGTGAGGCTATGTATGGCTAGCTATACCCCTGCGTCCATTTCCAGTCACATAGCAGAACTAAGGTGCTAAGAAATTGGTCCATGCTTGACTGGACTTGACTACTGTAAAGCTTTCTTCATAGGACTTCATGCAAGCACACCCAACAAACTACAACCAGCTTCAGCATCACTGCCCTGGCTGCCTGTCTCTTTCAGCATCGACTGTAAAATGTTATCACTAGTTTTTAAATCAGTTACTGGTTTAGCACCGTCGTACGTTTCTGAGTGCTGATAAATGATGTTCCAAATCGGGCCTTAATATCATCTACAGCTGTTTCTCCATAGTCCATGTGTGAAACTTGAGTGGAGAGGCAGCATTTTGGTTTTCATGCACCAAAGATCTGGAACACATCACCAATAAACATCTGTCAGATTCCTTCTGTCAGTGTTTTTTATTTAAAACAGTTAAAAACGTTCCTTTGATTTAGCGTTTCTCTAGTTCTCTTTTTATTATTATTATTATTATTATTACTGTTTCCTTTGTTTTTACTGGAATATTATTATTACTTTTATTTTCTTCTTAGTTGGATTTTTATTGATATTTTTTCTTTTTCATTCTTTTATCTCGGGCATTTTTATTGTAAGTATTAATATTCCCTTTTCTGCTATTTTTTTATTTTTATTTATTTGATTATCTTTTTCTCGTCTTCTTTTTTTTGCTTTGTATTGTGAAGCACTTTGAGCTCCATTTTTAATGCATGAAAGGTGCTATATAAACAGACATTATTAATATTGTGAAAGTAGGTGGAGGTCTCTGTGCTGTCTCCTGATTTCTAACACTAATCTTAACAGCACAATAGTAGCAACAAAGGTGGAGCTTCAGGCTCAGATTTACCTTTTACTCTTTGGTTTCATGTTAGCTAAGTACGTTGATAGTATACCGGAAGTATATGGAGAATTTATTTATTTCAAATATTTAATAGAAATACATTTAAAATTAAAAAGTATCATTTTTAAGTAATATTTTAAATTACACTTCAGTACACTGGATAAGTGCATTTCTCAACCTACTGAACCAAACTTGCATTTCATTGTGTATTTTAAAGCATTCAACTTAAAAAATGTTTTCTTTCACCGAGTCAGTCGTTCTGGCCAAGTACTGTATTTTAAATGGTGGTCATCCAACTCCAGTGACACCATGTGACGACTTTGTGTTGATTGTGTTTGACCCATCAGTTCTAGTTCACCAGTTTGACCCATTTCCAGCTCCACCATACATTCTGGCTTGCTAAGCTTCATACCATGCTTGGTACCATTAGGGCATTAATGTTACACTAAATGTAAATGTAACTCTAAACTGGAACCTTCGGTACTGGACCTGTGGACCAGTGACTAATGGTAAATAGAGCTCCAGTTTCATTGTGCCGTATTCTGGCAGTGACATATTGTGTCTATATAAATGGACAAAGATTTTGGGTGAAATTACTGAATAAAATGTCCATTTCTTCAGGTTAAATGTATGAGGTACATTGCGAGCTTTTATATGGCTTCTAGTACTGATTTTAGCAATGCCATATGATTTTGTCCGTTTTTATAGGTACCAGGAAGACATACAGTGTCAGAAACCATGTCCCCG
This sequence comes from Pygocentrus nattereri, assembly GCF_015220715.1. Lineage (NCBI taxonomy): Eukaryota > Metazoa > Chordata > Actinopteri > Characiformes > Serrasalmidae > Pygocentrus > Pygocentrus nattereri. The sequence goes on along the minus strand of NC_051236.1, from coordinate 401,255 downwards.
AGTCTATTTGAGATGACCTAATAATGGGTGGCTGTGGGTTTCCATTATTTGTCAGCAAAGTTAGCCTCATAGCTCCAGTGCAGACAAAAGAAGCAAACTTCAAAGGCCAAATGTTTCTTTATTGTTCAGCTACATTTGGAGTAAGTGGGTAATTGTTTAAAACAGATTTTTTTGGCAAAGTTCAAGTACCTCCGTCTGAACTAGGTCATTGTGTATGTTGTTCTCTAAGGTGTGGGAGCACTGAGGCAGCCCAGCATTACCGTCTGAGATAAGGCTGTGTTCCACTGAGCTGTGAGGTATGAAAGAACGGCCTCTGACACCACAAGACTTAGATCCATGACCCGAAACATGTGAGGAGACTTTCATGAAGAATTCCGCCAGAACAAAAGTTTCTTTTTTAATTTCCTTTGCCGCTTTCACATGTTAGTGTTAGCATTTAGGTAGAGAAGATAGGAGAGCCTTGTGTGAGTGTGTGGCTCAGGCAGATAAGGCCTGATTATAGATTTATGGATTTCTGTCAAAAAACCGGCTTCAACTTTCTGCCCTTTGAGAGCTTGTCATCTGGGCCGGGAGAAAGATAAGTGTTCTGGCTTTAGGGTTATTAAGGGACAGATTTAAGGCTTGTTTATCTTCCGTGTACCACTCTGTGAACTCGCCCAGTGGCTTTCTGACTGCACGGCCCATAAAATGTAAGAGAATTATCCTGCTTTTCATTGTCCTGCTTACTGTCGGCAGTATGCCGTGCAGGTCTGCCTCTATCTCAGTGCGCTGAATGAATGATTTATTATCCCACAGCAGTATAGTGAGCCTTAATAGGCTTAGGCAGCATCCACCACCTAGGGTTTACATCTGTGACCCCATCAGGGCACTGTGTGTGTGTATGAACGTTTGTTTTTGTGTATTTTCAGGATAAAAAAAGTCTTGAATTTTGAGGAAAACTGCAATGGCTACAATTTCAAAGTCTTAATGACTTACAAAATTCACAAAACTATTTCTTATTGGAACACTCTGGCCAAAATGAAAAAGGTCTCACCATGGCTCCATCTGTTGTGATGCTAACTTGCGTCCTACAGGGATGCTGCAGTGGCCTCTGGACTGAGATTTTCAGGTTTAAAGACACACACACCCCTTCCTGTGATTGATCGTGGAGATGTGAGGAACTTCTGAAAAACTATTTATGATTTTTAAGGTTGGGCTGTTTTTTACTTGATGAATGCAGATATTATTAAAGTTTCTTTCCAGGCTGTATAGAAATGACTCGCCAGAGAAGGAGGAACACAAACTAAAGGCTAAAGTTATCAAGCTGCCTTTGACCGAAAGGGAAAAAGCATCTATTAAGACAGAATCTCTGTGCTCTCTGCAACTTTAATGACCATTCAGTTCAATGAGTGAGGAAAGAGTTAATGCTAATGCTAACTCATTGTATTTATTACCCAGTAGATCAGTGGCTAGTGGTCACGACTGGGTGACTCCACAGGGATTCCAAGGGGTTGTAAGATGTATTTGAGTAATGCACGCTGATAAATAAGCATGAAAACAGTACAAAATTGTGAGTTCTGTCAAATTCATGAGGCCGAGCACATCAAGTAACATATTCAGTTCAAATTTATAATGAAATACCTCTCGGCTGGAATTCCACATTAAACTTGGGCTTAGGTTTAATATTAGGCTTATCAGATTCTTATTAAATCTTGACAGTTACAAATACAGTATTTAATACATATGGCATAGGTATGACCACATGCCCTCACCTATAGAAACAAGTGTGTGTGTGTGTGTGTGTGCACGTGCGCGTGTGTGTGCGTGTGTGTGTGCGTGTGTGTGTGTGTGTGTGTGTGTGTGTGTGTGCGCGTGTGTGTGTGTGTGCGCGTGTGTGTGTGTGTGCGTGTGTGTGTGTGTGTGTGTGTGTGTGTGTGTGTGTGTGTGTGTGTGTGTGTGTGAGTTTGTAAGCTATTTTTATTCTCAAACAAGCCCTAATCACCGCCTGTTTCTAGCGTCTGGGATTTTGACCCCACCTCCCAACCAGGTCAGTGTCAGTGTTAATTGCTCTTGCTGTGTGGGATCTCGTTTGTTCATGACGGCTCCAAATTCCAAATGTTTAGCTCTTCTTCCTCCTTTTCCTGTGCAGCTTTGGTGAAACACCTGGAACCACAATTGACCGTGGCCTGAGAAAGGCCTTAATCTGAGCAGAATGACCCCCTCAGCTGCGCTATTAAGTCAGACAGAATCAAAACATCATTTTGAAACTTCATCTCGGGTTTCTGGATCTGTGGAAGCTGTTGGACAGCAGCGACGACTGTGTCCTTCACACACCCCACTCTTCAATTATCCTAATTCACTTCGTATTAAAATGCCATGGGGCGCTTGTTCGTAATGACCGCTGAGACCCAAACGCGTAGCTTAGGGTGATGTTTGGCGATTCTGTCTGCTAAACTAGTAGCTCTGTTTTTCTATGTTCCTGCCATCCTCCTTTAATTGAGTGCATTATGGTGGTTATATTTATGGAAATGGATTTGGCCCTAAGGGCTGTGTTCACTCTTTGTTGATGGAGAAAGATGGAGAAGAAAGGAGTGGGGGAAAGTGTGTAAAGACATTTTGAAGGAATGAATAGTGAAGGAATGGTTTGCCTGTAACATGGGCAGGTGAGAGAGAGAGAACGAGAGAGAAAGAGAGAGACCGACCCAGGCTGAGTGAGATTCTTTCACATATTGATTGTAGAGGGGGAGAGAGGGGGAGAGAGGGGGAGAGAGGGGGAGAGAGAGAGAGAGAGCGAGAGCAGGTAGGGGAATAACACCAGTGATGGATGTTAGAGACTACTACCTCAGTCCGCAGACACTTAGAGTCTTTGAGCCATCAGTGTCTTTGTGAAAGATGAAGCTCTGTAAGTGAGCCAAGAGAACGCCAACAGGACTCTGCCATCTGATATATCTCTCAAAGTGTGTCTTCATGTCCTACTACAGCAAATAAGCCAGAATATGCCAATAGATGCAGGAGAGGCTATTGTGTATATTATGAGAGGTGCTTTTAGATGGATGGATGGATGGATGGATGGATGGATGGATGGATGGATGGATGGATAGACAGATGGAGATAAATGAGGCCAAATACAAAAGATAAACACAATAAGTATAACATCCTACACTTACTAGAATAACATACTAGTGCAAATGAACTGATGTATGCAAGATGAGAGATATCTCAGTCTTAGTCTCAGTCTCAGTCTTAAGGAGGAGGGACTTGCATCTGACTACCTGTGGGAAGAAGCTGTGATACTTCCTCTCCATGGTAGAAGCTTAGCCCCCCTAACGTAACCCACACCCTCACACAATCACACACAGTAAACACATACACACCTCCCACTGACCAACAAACAATGACAGCAACAAGTGTCCCTTTCAGGAGGGAGAGGCGGAGCACACCAAGCCTCTAAAGCTCCTTCTGCAAACTGGAGCAAGCGCAGCCACCACAGTATATTTCTATTAATACTGGCTTCATATCCTTAGCTGATAGCTAGACTTCCAGTTATTAAGATTAAATTCCAACATCTTATGTCAAAGTAATCATTTAACACATTTTAAGAGAGTACATAATTATTTTGAGACAGCAGGTCAATATGTCAAAAAAAAAAAATTATTTCAACAAATTAATTCATCATTAAAAAAATATATAGTCAATGTTTCAACATATTGTGAGAAAAGTAAATAGTAAAAAGTAATAGTACATCAATATATTTGATAAAGTAAGCCATTATTTCAACATAGTAATTTAATATTTTTGAGAAAGTCATTATTTTGACTTAGTAATTTAATATTTTAAGATAGTAAGTCATTATTTTGACTTATGAGTAATTTAATATTTGGAGAATAAAATAATTATTTTGACAGATCACATGGAGGGCTGAGCGGCCCTCCAAAGAAATGCCACCCCACACCGTTACTGACCCACTGCCAAACCGGTCATGCTGAAGGATGTTGCAGGCAGCAGATCGCTCTCCACGGCGTCTCCAGACTCTGTCACGTCTGTCACATGTGCTCAGTGTGAACCTGCTTTCATCTGTGAAGATCACAGGGCGCCAGTGGCCAATTTGCCAATCCTGGTGTTCTCTGGCAAATGCCAAGCGTCCTGCACGGTGTTGGGCTGTGAGCACAACCCCCATCTGTGGACGTCGGGCCCTCATACCATCCTCATGGAGTCGGTTTCTAACCGTTTGTGCAGACACATGCACATTTGTGGCCTGCTGGAGGTCATTCTGCAGGGCTCTGGCAGCTCCTCCTGTTCCTCCTTCCACAAAGGCGGCGGTAGCGGTCCTGCTGCTGGGTTGTTGCCCTCCTACGGCCTCCTCCACGTCTCCTGGTGTACTGGCCTGTCTCCTGGTAGCGCCTCCAGCCTCTGGACACTAAGCTGACAGACACAGCAAACCTTCTTGCCACAGCTTGCATTGATGTGCCATCCTGGATGAGCTGCACTACCTGAGCCACTTGTGTGGGTTGTAGAGTCCGTCTCCTGCTAACACGAGTGTGAAAGACCACCAACATTCAAAAGTGACCAAAACATCAGCCAGAAAGCAGAAAGGTGCTGAGAAGTGGTCTGTGGTCCCACCTGCAGAACCACTCCTTTATTGAGTGTGTCTTGCTAATCGCCAGTAATTCCCACCTGTTCTCTGTTCCATTTGCACAACAGCTGTGAAACTGATGGTCAGTGTTGCTTCCTAAGTGGACAGTTTGATTTCACAGAAGTTTGATTTACTTGGAGTTATATTGTGTTGTTTAAGTGTTCCCTTTATTTTTTTGAGCAGTGTATAAATATTGGCAATGTCTTTTGACAGCTATCTGGTTGAAATGGGTTTCCAAAATTGGAATAAAAACCCAAATAAAGGAAAAGACAGAATAAAAACAAAGTAACAGATTAAAGGATGAAGTATTGAGCTCAGAGTAAAAGGAACAGAGAATAATGCAGTGCAGCTGCTGAAGGCCTCTGAAAGGCACAAGTGAACAGATACGTTTTCAGCCCAGAAAGTGTAGATCTGACAGCGTCTGGGATTTATTCCAGCTGATTGCAGCGTAGCGGCTGAAGGCTGCGTTAGTTCTGACTGTAGGCGCTGTTAGCTGGCCAGACTGTGATCTGAGACGTCTAGTAGGGCTGTATATTTCCAGCATGTCGGTCGGTCCTAGTGCACCTAGCGATTTGTAGACAAGCAACGGTTTTAGACCTCAGTGTAGTAGGGATGCTCCGATATGGGAATCGTGGGCCAATGTCGATATTTTCGATCATTTTCATGTACATAGGTACTGATGCAGATAAATAAACATGTATAAAACATTATAAAATGTTATTATTTTAGCACAACAGGTCAGCATCACCTAAACATTCGTCTGTAGAATAAATACATCATCAAATGTCAGTTTGAAATATCAATAATAATAATAATAATAATAATAAAGAAATTATCTGCTGCTACCAAAATAAATCTGAAATCATTGTGCACCCTTACACCCTTAAAAAAGATGGTTCTTCAAAGGTTTTATATAGGTTCTATAGAGAAACCATGAATGCTCAATGGACCCTTTGCATGATTTAAGGGTTCTTGCATCATGAAAGGGGTTTATAGATTGATGGCAAATGTGTTGTATATCGTACTATAGAGTTCTATATAGATCCTTTTTGAAAAGGGTTCTATACAGCACTAAAAAGGGTTCTTGTATTGTAATGATGTCAAGCTTGTAACAATATAAGAATCCTTTTTGGTGCTTTATAGAACCCTTTTCAGAATGGTTCCACAAATGATGGTCCTTCAAGTAAATGGTCCTTTCTAGTAAAGAAATGGTTTTGTATAGAAACATGAACCATCTGCATAATTAAAAGGTTCTCTGCATCATGAAAGGGTTCTTTAGACTGATAGAAAAAGTGCTGCGATATAGAATCGTTTTGAAAAGGGTTCTCTATGGCATCTGAAGGGTTCTTCTATTGTTATAAGCCTGATAAACCCTTTTTAGTGCTATATAGAACCTTTTCCAAAAATGTTTGATATAGAGCCATACAGAACCATCTACGGCACATTCGATATCATATAGGTTATATATAGATCTATTGTCTTTACTAAAGAACCCTTGAAGAACCATCTTTTTTATGTATGTATGTAAGTGGATATTTGTGGATTAAATAAGCCTGAATTTGCTAAATTAGTTCAATTGAATTGAACTGAATCCAATAGGAAATATACAGCCTGCAAATCCCACACCAGGAAATGTGTGTGTTTGCCTGTCTGGCCGTATATCCGTCCGTCTGTCTCCGTCCGACCCCCCGTCTCGATCACTGTCTGGCCGTCTGAATACATCCACTGACATCAAAGTTCATCTCTGTACTGCCTCAAATCTTTTCACATTTGAACCGAACATATTTGTCTCAGAGTGACATCATGATTGCCCACCATTAGGCTCCACTTACAAGCCCAGTCACGTTCTTGCTTTGTAGCTGCAACCGCAGAAATGTGACAGAGCGATATTAATATCCATGGGAGTTGGGAGGCATCTCTGTGCATTTTTCTGAGGTCGTCCCACGGGCTGCGCTCTAATGGAGCTCCTGGCAGCATAATAAACTTAGCCTGTTGACCCTCGCAGAGTCCATGGCTCTTTGTAAGATTCACTTACCCATGGCTGTAAGAGATGTGGACGTGCTGTTAAACGGGAGGTGGGAGTGGTTTCTGCTCTTTGTTTCCATGATATTAAGTCAGAATTGACTTTAAATTCTGTATAAACCAAGCTCAGTTTTGATCTCACGCTCATGAGGAAAGGAGAAAGCTGCCTTTTTGTTTAGGCAGGGTGTGAATAAAGACACAGAAACGGTAATAATGATGTGAAACAATACCCCATAAATATTTTGGTGGTTTTCTCAGCATGGCTAAATTATGGTGAACGCCCAGCTACTGTAAGAGTTCTTACAGTGACATTCTGTTCATTTAGATAGAAATCCAGGTTGACATTGCAGATTTCAGAAGGAACAAATGTTTAAATGTGAACTTTGACACACAACCTCACACTGTTGACCAGCAGTACGGCTGTTTTGGCTGCATTGACCACTGAAGGGGTAGTGTAATTTTAGCCGTGTCTAAGAAAGGTGCTTTATTTTCCTTTTTCACCTGACTGTAAGTGCATAAGGGCAGTGTAATACACTGTAAATTGTGAGCTTGATTAACCGTTTGTGCTTTTACTCTTTATGGTTGACGAGTTAGCTGGTGTGAAACCAGCTCTGACAGCTTACTCATTCTCACCTCAACTCACTTGATAATTCACTGCTAAACTGCTATCTGTGCCGAAATGGGGGGTTTGAATATTTATATACTTTATCATTTTCTTGTCCTTGGTCTCTTCACTCTGACTGAGCAAACGTTTCCCATATGAATGACCACCCTGCTGAAAAATCCAGCTGGTAGCTGGTTTCACCTAGTCTAAACTGGTCTTTGATGGTCTTGATGGTCAGCTGGGAAAGTTGAAGAGATATCCTATGCTGGTCAACCAGCTGGTTCATCTGGTGGATCAGCTTAGCTGGTTGACCAGGATAGGGGATGTTTTCCAATGAGTTTGATGGTTTAGCTGGTCTTTCAGAAAACCACTTTGACCAAGCTGGTCAGGCTGGTCATACTGATCAACCAGCCTGGTCCTGCTGGTCAATCTGATTGACCAGCTAAACCATCAAATTCAAACAAACACATACCCTTTTCTGGTCAACTAGCTAAGCTTGTCTACAAATCAAGTAGACCAGTGTTTTGTGTTTTTTCGTACTGCGATGGTTTACTGTGCGTTTGTGCTCTTATTATGATGTGCTTTATATTTGTGTGGGTCTTTACTGGTTCATGCCAGTTTCGTCCCTTTTAATGATGCACACAAAATGATATTTGGCTCGAGTCAATTAGCCAGTATATCATTTAGTTTAGGGGTCGGCAACATGTGGCTCTTTTACTGCCCTGTTGCGGCTCCACAGCAGAATCAGGTTTTTAGGTTAAAAATAAAATAATCCTCCTTTAGAGTGAAATAAAGCTCTGCTGATCATTCAACACACTTTTAACAGTAACTGGCCTGAGAGGCAGGAGTTAATGCGTACGTGCTAATTCACCAAACTTTAACCCTAGCAGCCAACTAAAGGGCGGAGAGAAAGATTCAAGATGAACATGGATAGTTTGGAGATGAAAGTACTTAATTGCATTTATAATCACAGCTTGTTTCCTGATATGATTAATCAGCAGTGAGAAACTGACAAACACTAAAAACTTGTTCAAATTCTCCCTTCCACCTTAAACAGTGCCGCAATTCCATTCTGGCACCTCAGGCACCATTTAAGGTTAAAATTCGAGCAAGAAGCTGGTGAATGAGAAGCGGGCGAATGAGAAGCGGGCGAATGAGAAGCGGGCGAATGAGAAGCTGGCGAATGAGAAGCGGGCGAATGAGAAGCGGGCGAATGAGAAGCTGGCGAATGAGAAGCGGGCGAATGAGAAGCGGGCGGATGAGAAGCGGGCGGATGAGAAGCGGGCGGATGAGAAGCGGGCGGATGAGAAGCTGGCGAATGAGAAGCTGGCGAATGAGAAGCGGGCGAATGAGAAGCTGGCGAATGAGAAGCGGGCGAATGAGAAGCGGGCGAATGAGAAGCGGGCGAATGAGAAGCTGGCGAATGAGAAGCGGGCGAATGAGAAGCTGGCGGATGAGAAGCTGGCGAATGAGAAGCTGGCGAATGAGAAGCGGGCGAATGAGAAGCTGGCGAATGAGAAGCGGGCGAATGAGAAGCGGGCGAATGAGAAGCGGGCGAATGAGAAGCTGGCGAATGAAAAGCGGGCGAATGAGAAGCTGGCGGATGAGAAGCGGGCGAATGAGAAGCGGGCGAATGAGAAGCTGACTTCAGCCTCGCAGAAAAGTCAAACATTGAGAGACATTTTACAAAGAACTGCTCTACTTTTGCGGAAAGGTTTCCTGCCAGAGATGTGAGAAAAGCGGCTATAGCCGAGCGAAATCTCAAAGCTGAGCAAAGTGTCCGTTTTCATTTAGATTTTTTTAGCCTATACTAGGAAATTAGCACAAACTGAGACATATTTACAGCCAAGAGGGAAAAATGGACATAAACCGTGGCTCGCAAGGTGCTAGCATTTTTATTAAAAGGACAAAAGGACTCTTCGTAACATTTGGGTTGTCGAAACCTGAGTTTAATTAGTAACTCAGTCATTTATTTAGTCCGTTTTTTTGGTCAGTCAGGTAGTTAGTTAGTCAGCCACATCCAAAGTTCATGAGGTGCTTTACACCTGAAAAATATTTCACCGTAAGCATCAATATGGGTGGAGCCGTATTGTGGTTCTATTTCCTGCACTTTCATATTTTCTAGGGCCTCAGTAAGTCAGTAAGTCCTCTGTGTGTGTGTGTGCGCGTGTGTGCATGTGTGTGTGTGCGTGTGTGTGTGCGTGTGCGTGCGTGTGCGTGCGTGTGTGTGTGTGTGTGTGTGTGTGTGTGTGTGTGTGTGTGTGTGTGTTTGCTGCACGCAAGCCTGGAGCGAAGACTTTGAGCGTGTTGTGTGTTTCAAGGTGGTGGTGCATCCTGGGATTGTGCGCTGCTTGGCTGGATCTGAGCTGTCACAGCGCTGTGTGGAGAGAGAGTGAAGGTGACAGCAGCACGGCTAAATATAGAGACCCTACTGTCTCACCCCCCCAACTCAGTCTCTTCGTTAGTGTCTTCTCTCTGAGAGAATGCGAGATTCATTTGTTCTGTCTCCACCGTTGCACCTCTTTTATCTTATTGCTCTCCTTTTCTCTTTCACCTTTGTTCCAATGTATCCCCCCCCCCCCCCCCCGCACTTCTCTTAGCCGAACTGCCTGACATGTTGGCCCCGGAGGCGTGCGGGGGGCACTCCCTTGAGAGGAGAAGGAGTGCAGACATCCGTTTTTTGGGCAAAGCCTGGGTCAAAGCTTCCTCGATGAGTCACTCTGTGTGTGTTTGTGCGCATGTGTTTGTTTTTGTACACATTCAGGACGAAAATGGTCTGAAATTTGTTGCCCAGCAAAATGATCCTGACTTTGTAAAGTGCTTTTTATTGGAAACTCTATGTTTCATTGTTTTTAAAGCTGAAGGAGCAAAGTCTTCTCAAGCCTGTCTGTATCTGCTGTAAATATCTGTAGCATGTGGTTGATTTGCACCGTAGATTGGTCACATTTTTTCTTTGTACTTAGAAAAGGCCGGTTACGCTAATAAGCAGATCTTTCAGTGTGTTAATGAGTTTTCTCAACACTTAAGCCATAAACAGAACACAGCAACAAAAAAGGACTTTCTGACTTTAAAATAAAGAGGAATCAGCGTTTTTGTGTTGAATAAGTAAGACAGGCTGCTTTTTCAGATGAGCCAGTGAGTTAAAAATACAGTTATCTGCTACAACACAGGAGGCTGATGAGATGAGGACTTGTCGTCTTCTACAGGTGTTTTTTCTCGAGAGTTGGTTTTTTAAATGCTGTTTCTGGACCTGGCTTGCATTAGCTAGAGTAGTTAGCCTGACTAGCAATAAAGCCTCACTATCTCTGACTCTAACAGTCTCGTCCTTGACAGTGTGTCTTTGAAATGTGCCTCTGTTAAGGCTCAGTTTCAGAGTAGCAAGGTGTAAAATTATATATATACTTAGAAATAGTAAAGAATTTGCCACATTTGCCACTGTTTACACATAAAACTGGCCTGTGTGTTTTCTCCATCTTCACATGATGAAACTTAATGAATACCAATATAAGAATGCTGCCACCTCCACGGCTAACCGGCTAACCGGCTGCCAGGGCTCAGCTGATATGAACATTTAAAGGACTAGTGTTCTGAAAATATCAGCTGATACATTTTTCTGTATTTTTCCATTGAAATTTCATGCTTTGATAGTTTTATTTAAACAGTGCTTTAGTGACTGACATGATTGTCAACTGGCGCTTTTCAAGCTCAACTAAACAGCAGAAACTTCAATTCTGAAGAGGGTGGAGCTACCCACAATCCTTTGTGGTTTGTTTTTCTTTTTTATTATCTCTTATTTTTCCATTTTTTCTTCATTTTGCCTCAGTTTTTTGGTGTTATAGCACTTCTCGCATGCTAAAACTAAGTTTTGGATACATTTTACATCTGCTTGTTATTCTTACCGTGATGCTTAGCATTCAGATTCTCCAATTCAGTAAGTTCAATACTGAGTGTCTCACATTTGGTTCCCCAGTAGCACAGCAGTTCAAGATATTTACTCTGTCTTTGGGAGGTCCTGAGTTCAAATCCCAAAAATGCTGCACACCAAAGAAATCACTAATTATTTACCAATGTATTGGTTGGGCCCTAATATATAAAACACATGGACATGTCCTGATAGTGAATAAAAACAAACCTGTGTTTGTGTATTTTGGGGACTGGTCCACAGCAGGAAGACCAGAGTGTCCAGCCTTTTCTCTACAGCAAAACTGTGGTAGATGAGAACCTGGCAGGCGTCCATCATTTCAGAGACGACTCCATAATGCTAGATCCTGTGTTTTACCCAGAGACTCAGCACTTGGTCCTCATGGGAGAGAATGAGGTTTTGACGTCGAGTGAACTGATCCGCTATTGTCAGTCTTCTGGACCCAAAGGCATTGTGGGCAGACAGTGTGGAGTTTGAGCTGTTGATCTTGTCTGTGGCAGATGGTTTATAACAGCACCAGCAACTCATCCTGTCTGCTGTCTGGAGACAGGAGACAACTCCCACTGTTGTTTCCCCATGTCTGCTACACTGGAAGACGTTTGCTGAGGTTGAACATATTTTACATGCATGAGAAACGTACTGCAGCGTGTAGTTACACTGTGTGTCCAAAAGTTTGTGGACACCTGTTCATCTAATGTTTCTTTAAAATCAAGAGTATTAAAAGGGAGTTTGTCCATCTTCGCTGTGGTAACAGCCTTTATTCTTCTGGGAGCCTTTACGCTAGATGTTGGGAGATTTTTGTGAGGATTTGATTGCATTTGAGAATTAATAAGGTCAGGTACTGATGTTGGAAGATCAGTTATGGATCTCAAACGCCACGCCCACTCTTCCCAAAGGTATTAGATGGAGCTCCATCACTTCAGAAAACACAGTTTCAGTCATCCATAGCCCAATACTGGGGGCTTTATACCTCTATAGCTGTTGAAATTGGGCTGGTGACCTTGTGGCTGCTATAGAGTGTCCCATTCTGTCAGTCAGCACTGACTGGATTCTTTTAGACATCTAGCGTGCCATTTTTTTGACATTTGCGAACGTCTATATCCTTTATATCTACAAGTAAGAAGAGACATTGGTCTGTTTAAGCTTAAGAGAAGTTAGATAAACCAGCAAGAAAATGTTTATTTGGTGCACACCATATATACACACACTCAAACGTGTCATGGAAAATGTTTCATTTTCCATTTTCTGCTCATCATCTATCAGTTCTCACATTTACTCCCTTTTTTCTCGCTCTCCCACATTCTTTGAGTCTGCAGCATGTTTGCAAGAGCCTCACAACCTAAGGTTATCTGCACTAGACAAATGCTTGCACTTTCCGCTGTCTCGCTGTTTTTCCGAGCTGTGAATTGAGTGCATGTGAAAACGGCTGAAAGCTTTTTCTTCTGTTTCTCTTCATGGTAAGACAGCAAATGCAGAATTCTGGGTAAAGCTTTCTTCTCGGCCGTCTTTGTGTGAAAGTGGCAATACTCTGCACGTGCGAAAGACAAAAGACTTTGCGTACACATGCATGTGTGCGTCTGTGTATGTGTGCATGTGTTGAATGACTGATGGTTCTCTCATGCTGACTGTTTTGTATCCAGATGGAATTGTGTCAGACAGAATGAAAATAGACCCGTGCGCATGTTTCCTCTACTTTCTGCGAGCAGAAATTGCTTTAGCCTTCCACATTTCTCATCCAATCGCTGGTCAGATTCTGGAATATTTCCCTCAGCCGACGACCGAATGATGGCGTGGATGTTTTTCCACATCTCAACTTGTTTAATGCCAGTAAGATAAAGTTTCCCAGACAACCGCTCTGGTGTTCCTCAAGGTTCCGTTCTAGGCTCCCTTGAATTTGTGTCAACAAATGTGAAATGCCTTGACTTCCCCTATTGTAGCCTTCACTTGTTGCTGTAAAATAGGAGCACTGTGGGGTCTAGGGCTATGCGATTCAATCAGACTTCACCACATTCAAGTTTATTTGTAGGGTAGGTTCACAGAAGGCATTGTCACAAAGCTGTGGCGAAGAAAGCCCAGGCCTAAAGCCCTGAGCCAAAGCTAGAGCGATCTTTGTGTTGTCAGGGGAAGCTTTTGGTTTAGGCTACACCTCAGGAATCGGTATTGAGATGCTTTTCAACAGTGTGGGTGGGATGGAAAGGATGGTGTGGGGCAAATTTTGGGGGGATGGTGGATATGGTTCGAAATGTGAATAAGACACTAATAGATTTTCATGAGGAACCAGAAGAGGAGTGTCTCAGTGAATCTGTCACATGCATTTGTGTGTGTGTCTGTAGGCAGGTGGGTATGTGGGTATGTCTCCTTCAGTTAGATAGCTTGTTTTATTTACTATGACAACATTTGTCTAGATACCTGTCGCTGCTTAGATCTTACCTGCGACATGCTGGTGGGCATCTTCTGTTTGCCGACTGGATAGATATGTCCATTACTATGGAAAGGTTTGGAATCATTGTTTAAAAGTTTGAAATCACCATTCAAAACGAGCATATAATAATAATAATATTATTATTATTATTATTATTATTATTATTATTATTATTATTATTATTAACAAACCAATTTCAAAGATGACTGCATGAAATGATTCCCAAATGCTAGTGTGCATCTTTTTTTACAGTTTTAAAAATATAAAGATAAATGTTTAAGAAGTGTCCAGAATGATGAAGACATGAAACAGATGGTTCTCCAATCACTGGAAACAGCTATAGAGAATGAAAGTATAATAAAAGTTAATATGCAGGAGCATTGTAATTAAAAATTGGTGAACAAATAAAAAAAAAAAAAGCCTAAATATTCCTCAAAAATGAGAGTATATTATTTAGCATTTTCTAACTTCTTTTTCTTCCTAAAACCCTTGCATATATTAAAGAAAAATACATTTTGGAGTGTAGTGTAAATATTGAAATCTGCGTTATATATATAATATATAAAATCATAAAAAAATATTCAGGAGACAAATGATTCCATGCTTTTGAACCATATTGTACATTTTTTCCTAATTGTACTAAATACAGATTGGTCGCCCTGGAGGTCCTCTGGATTGTTCACGGGTGTAGGAGTCCCAGTGTTGGGGTCAGCAGACGGGGCTTGACCTTGCACTTGAGACTGAGAGACGCTGGGGGTCAAGGGCGCCTGTCTCTGTGTGTGTTGTTGTAGCCTGCCAACATTTATTACCATCTGTCATTCAGCAGTGGATGCTGTTACTGCATTCGTGCTGAGGCTCAGCCAATGACCCGTACCCACCCAGCAAAAACATTCTGACACTGAGGAGGCTGAGGGGGAGCTGGTCAATCAGAGAGCTGAGGGCAGTCAGCTAAGTGTTGGTGCACAGCAGGAGGTGCAGGGTGGTAAAAGGGAAAATCTGTCCATCTGGCCCACTGGGTGACCATTAGTTTTGACAGAGAGACAGTGTGTTGAGTATTGCCCAGCCCTAAATCCCCATCAAATGACTTTTTGTTGTATATTTTCTCAGTGAAAAAATACAGAAAACACACTTGAATATGTTTTTTCTGCAAAATGTTAGTGCACAGTTTTTATTTATTTAAATAAAAAAATATTAAACATAAAATGTCCCTAAACTTTCTGTTTCTGTTTTTTATATTTGTTATTTGTAATAATGTAATTTCTAGTTTAATAATGAGTGTAAAATACATCTGAAGGTGGTGATTCATCTTCATCAATTCTGAAATGTTAGATACTGTTAAATGATAGTTAATTTTAATGATATTCAATAAATTATGTGCTTATTTTTGGCTAAAATAAATTCCTTAGGCTATTTTCAAATGTAAAAATAAAAATAAAAAAGCAGCTTCTATTGCCTTTATTACACTATTGTAAATAGTTATTCCAGTTACATTTGAGTATTCAGTGTACATTTTAAATCATTTAGCTAAAAACCATCTAGTGGTCCATCTAGTAGTGATTTCACACACTGACGAGTCTTATAAAGAACACTAATTGAGTCGAATCATTGTGAGGTCAGACATTTGAAGCTCTGAAAAGTTTGTTTGGCAGAGTGATGCAGAGAAATGAGTGGACACTAATGGACTGCAGGTCATGATAGTGACTGGGAGGGGAGCAGTGTTCAGGTTAGAGGAGGAGAGGAGGAGAGTAATCAGCAATCACTGACTGAGTGTTCGGCTTGTAATCAGAACGCTGATACTGAAGTGAGAGAGAGAGGGAGAGAGAGAGAGAGAGAGAGAGAGAGGTGGGGGGAGATAGTTAGGGAGAGATAGACTGAAAGAAAGAGAGAGGGAGAGATAGATAGAGAGAAAGAGGGAGGGAGAGATAGACAGAGAGAGATAGAGAGGGAGAGAGAGGGAGAGAGAGAGGGAGAGGGAGAGGGAGAGGGAGAGGGAGAGGGAGAGGGAGAGGGAGAGGGAGAGAGAGAGAGGGAGAGGGAGAGGGAGAGGGAGAGGGAGAGGGAGAGAGAGAGAGAGAGAGGGAGGGAGAGATAGACAGAGAGAGATAGAGAGGGAGAGAAAGAGGGAGAGAGAGAGAGAGAGAGAGAGGGAGGGAGAGATAGACAGAGAGAGATAGAGAGGGAGAGAGAGAGAGAGAGAGAGAGAGAGAGAGAGAGAGAGATAGAGAGGGAGAGATAGAGAGGGAGAGAGAGAGAGAGAGAGAGAGAGAGAGAGAGAGAGAGTTTCTCTCTGAGCTCTTTTTGTCCATCCTACTTGATTGGAGCACCAATAAGTCTGTGTTTTCCCTGAGTGTGTGTGTGTGTGTGTGTGTGTGTGTGTGTGTGTGTGTGTGTGTCTGGCTCCAGCAGAGCACAGTATCGAGAGACGCCGTTCAGCCGTCTAAGCTTGTTTACAGGCTGTATATTTGCGTTCTATAGCAGCTCTCTAGCTTAAACACAGACATTTGAACCTCATAATAGATGTACTTTAGAGATGTGATGAAATTTTGACAAACAAAAACTAAAAAAATGGCACTTTGGGTTTTGTTTGGTTGCTGAAATTTCAGTGCATACTTTGTATACATTAGAGGACTAATCAATCAATATTAATGAAATAATTAGGCAATATTAATGAACATTTCATCGCTACCATATGAACAACTCTTAAAAATGGGAAAGAAAATGATGAATTTCTTTACACTACACTTTACAGTGATTACTGAACATTCATGATGAATGGACCCACAGAAACAGCCTGTAGTAATTTGGAAATTAAATCTTGTTACAGTTACAATTAAAGGCTAATTAATAACAGTAACTGCCACAAGCTCTCTGAATTATATAAAAATATAGCTGACTATTTGTATGTTGCTGATGATTAGATGCTTGTTTAGGGTTCTAATAAGTTGAAGTTCATATTACAGAGGGCTTTCTCAGCATTCGGGGTCCAGGGCTCTGGCTCACCATGCGGTATTTCTTGCTAACCCAGCTAACTCTAAGTCTAATTAGATATAAAACTGGTGGCACCGTTGCTTTAATGTAATAAATGCTTTTCTCTCTACATGTAGATTGTATTATTCATTTTTCCTCCCTGGTGACTCCTCTTTACGTTTCACATGATTGGCTGTCCATAAATGTCTGCCTTTAATGAGCATGAGGATTAATCACAACCTGGATTAATCACAGTCTGAGTATCTAAACCTGGATTAATCACAGTCTGAGTATCTAAACCTGGATTAATCACATTTTAGGTGTCTAAACCTGGATTAATCACAGTCTGAGTATCTAAACCTGGATTAATCACAGTCTGAGTATCTAAACCTGGATTAATCACATTTTAGGTGTCTAAACCTGGATTAATCACAGTCTGAGTATCTAAATCTGGATTAATCACAGTCTGAGTATCTAAATCTGGATTAATCACATCTTAAGTGTCTAAACCTGGAGTAATCACAGTCTGAGTTTCTAAACCTGGATTAGCAGAGAAAGTTGTTAACTATACAATCCAGCACACTGAGAACGTGAGATGGGCGGAGGTCACACCTGGATTCTGTTTGTACAGCAAACTGAATCATGATCTGGTTTTGCTTCTTATAGGACTGATTATACCTGCCCACTAAAATAAAATGAAATACAATAAAATAAAGCATATTCTAATTCATCTGCACTGTTGGATCTACCTGCTGTGCCTTCTCATCAGTTTCTAAGTGTAAAAATCATTTATTCCATTAAAATCACACAAAAGTATACACTGAAAATATAACTTACAAATATACAATACAGAGGTCAACTCATAGTCAGACTCTCCACCAGGGGACCCCCAAGACCTCTGCGATAATCTGAACTCTGTGTACCTGTCTCTACAGGGTGTGTGTGCCAGCATAAACATGAGGAGAACTATGATTGTGAGACTGTGCATCTCCCAGGTAATCGTCCTGATGCTCTCCAGATGGTGCACATCAAACTGAGCAGCTGAGTGTGTGTGGAGAGAAATGTGAGCTAGTGTGGAGCTCCACATGTGGGCCAACGCTGAGCTGTGTGTGTGTGTGTGTGTGTGTGTGTGTGTGTAGAGTGAGGCTGCGGTTAGAGCAGATTGAGCTCCGCTCTCCAGGGACGCTCTCGGCTGAGTGTGAATACTGTGTCCGTTCTTTTGTGTTCTGAAACACTTGTGAATCTGTGTGTGTGTGTGTGGGGGGGTGTTGGGGGGGGGGGGGGGGGGGTGTTTGGGTGGGAGGGTGTGTATGTGGTGGAAGAGAGGAGTGTGTGGTAAAGATATAAACATGGGTGTCCTCGATAACGGCAAAGGACTGTATTTCCATTGTGATGTTGTGTGTAAAGATGATGTCACTCCTTTATAGATGCCTGCAAGGTGGTCTCGGCGGGCTCGTATTCAGATTAAGAATCATTATCTTATTCTCTCTCTCTCTCTCTCTCTCTCTCTCTCTCTCTCACTGTCTCTTTATCTCTCACCCTTCTTGCTCTCTTTCCTTTTCTCTCTATTTTTCTTTTTCCTGTATGTGCCATTCTCTCTTTTCTTTCTACATCTCTCTCTCTCTCTCTCTCTCTCTCTCTCTCTCTCTCTCTCTCTCTCTCTCTCTCTCTCTCACTCTCTCTCTCTCTTTCTCTCTTTTATCTGATAACTATCTGGTAACTGATCTTCTCGCTAATAACACCGAATCAGAACTGAACTGATAACTGCGTGTTTCTCACGATCTCGGCTCTATTAACTTCACTTCAGCTGAATAAAAGTGATGAAACATGCTTCTTCAGGGATGAGCTCAGGTTTCCACACATGCTTACACAGAGAGAGACTGACGTGCTGGTGTTTTTACAGTGAAGCAGGTCCGGCTACAGTTACTCAGGAAATTCAGCTTTAATGAAAAAGACACTGTCCCTCCGCATTTCACGCCAGGTCAATTTTGGGACCGCTCGGCTCAGGTTAGCAAAATCCTGTGTTGCCAGGTATCATGAACAAAGCAGGCTGACATGATGAGAAATGATCGGTAAACCATACTGTCATGTCAAAACCTCACAGCTCCATTGCTTTAGCCTTTTATTTTTTACACCACTTGAAAACACCAGCTGCCCTTTACACTGTATGAATGTTCGGACCAAAAGAAACACTCCAGAATGGCCCGGAATAAAATCTATTTTCTTTGACACTGTCCAGATTATGCCAGCAGTAAGTGTGCTTATGAATATGTCCAGTTAGAAGACTTTGCGCTGCTCTCCAGCCACTGCATGGATTTGTTCAGTTCCATCAGCAGCCCTGATTTAATATAATGAAGGACTGATTAGATAAACCAGGTACAGGATGATAAATATACACACCAGCTTTCCATGAGGACAGATTTTTATATAGATATTTAATCTAATGTTCGTTTTTCTAACAAATAAATTCTTCCTGTCCAAATAGCTTATGAATAAATTTCTTCCTGAAAAGTTAACATTTTAAAACTAATGACATAAAAATTAATGAGTGTTACACCATGTCATGAAGAGTGAATTCATAGTGCTTAAACTAAGATTAAAGGGACATTCTGGTCTAAAACTAGAGTTTAATACATTATTTGTTATGTTATGTGATATTCTGCAGTGCAGCTTTGTGGCCCTCAGCCTCATCGGTTTGACGGAATTCACAGTTTTATACCATTTTCATGTTTACCCAGCATGCATTATGAACATTATAAACATCATACAGCCATTGGGAGTGCCTGTGGTGTCAACCGATCCTAACAGCTAACCCAGCCACTGATCTATAATCTAATAAATACAGCAGAGGTAGTAGCATTTCAAACAACTTACAGCCAAAACGGTTATATTTCCCCCCACCTTCAAGATACATCACGAGAAGAAGGGTTTCTACTGAAACACTGCCATAGGAGAGATTTGCAACAGATGCAGTGATGGTCACACTTCTCACTTTGTCCAGAATGTCTCTTTAAGACTGAAGCAAAGCAGCACAAAGGTAGTAATGACTTGATAGAAGTGTGCCGTTCTGAGGAGCACAGTAAGGTTGTTTGGAAATGTGTACAGATGTCTTGGATCAGTTAAAATAGGTGGATTCACTGCTCGTCACAGTTTTAGTTCAAACTTTGGAAAGAACAGTGGAGCTCATATCTCACGGACATAGCGGACTTTTGTAAGCGTATTGAACACAGCTGGAGGAGTAAGAGGGTCAAATCCATTCTTCTTCCAGACACTTTTAGGTCGATAGCATGAGTGTGAAAGTCATAATAATGGGATTTTCAGAAGAGTTTGAATCACGAGTCCATGTCAGATTACCCCCTTGGGGGAAGTGAACCTTGCAAAGCTAAGGATGATATAATGGGCACATATGGAGTGGAGAAGGGATAGAGAGAGGAAGTTGTCTAGAGTTGGTGGGGGTATGAAAGAGAAGTTTGTCTCGGCTTTAAAGTGGTCCGACATTCCAGCGAGTCTAAACTGAGCATTTAATGAATGAGCTTAATGAAAGAGGTGACAGAGAGAGGTAGTAAGAGAGAGATGTTGACGAGCAGCCATGTGTGCCTGTCTGTGGTCAGCTGACATCTGTTTCTGGGATTTCTGGTGATGTCTGGACTTCCAGCCCACTGTGTGAAAACATATTTACGGCATTCAGACCTCCCTGTCTGACATGCATATGCGTATTTAATAAAGAGCTCTGTGCCTCTAGACCTGATAGGATTGTTGGTGTAACAGCCACAAATGTTCCACCAGTGCTGTGAGGTTTTGTAATCTATCTGCTAGTAGACCTGGTGTTACAACCATGGAGCATTAAAGTTTTACTGATAAAAGTCTGCTATTCTTTTTATGCTTGCATGGAGGAAGCTTGCTAATTTCTCGAAATATCAGCCACTTGTACAGTCAATCAATTCTGGCTATGAATGTTCTATTGATATGTTTATATTTGGAAGGCTGGGTCATGTTCCTGCTGCTTTTACCTTCTATAAAATGCACCACAGACAAAATCCCGTGTTACATTAATCCCATGTGAAGAGCATAGCTGTGGCAGTTTTTCTTACTGGTAATTGTCATGACACGTCAATGTTCGACGTTAGCGAACTATGGTCGACTACAGTAGCGTGAAGAGTAGCATGTGACATAAGCTGTTACAACATTATGGCATCTGTCATGACACATTACTGAGCAAAATCTGTCACAACCACTCAACAGCATTTGACATCTGCTAAGCAGGGACGGGTCATGGTTGCCTGAGTGCTCTGGGTATAAGCTTTGGAGCCCCCCCCCCTCAGACAATAACACAAAAAGTGACAAGAACAAGAAAACAGACCTGAAAAATACCTTTAACAATCAACGTGTGTTCGTTTATGTTTCTGCACTGTTCAATATGTGCATATTAGCAACTACCTTGGATATCATAGCAGCAACCTAGAAAAACAATTAGCAACCACCAGGGATGACACCTAGGCACCTTAGCAACCCGATAGCAACACCTTAACATCCGCCTGGGATGACATATCAATTTAGCAATAGACTAGCAACATCCTAGCAACTACCTGGGATAACAGGCAACACCATAGCAACCACATGGGATTTCAACACCTTAGTAACTGCCTGAAATTCCATAGCAATGGCCTAGCAATGACGTAGCAGTACTGGAATTCCATAGCCTTAGCCTAGCAACATGCTAGCAACCACCTGGGATAATAACCAACACCATAGCAACCACATGGGATTTCATAGCACCGGCTTTCCCAAGCCGACCACCTGAGATGGCATTGCAATGGCTCAGCACTTTAGCAACCACCTGAGATACAATGGCAACAGCCTAGCAACACCTTAGTAACTGCCTGTGATTCCATAGTAATGGCCTAGCAATATCTTAGCAACCACCTAGGTTAACAAGCAACACCATAGCAACCACATGGGATTTCATAGCAACAGCTTTCCCAGGCCAACTAAAAGTTTGTTCACAAACCTTCCTTTTCTGGTTTAATGTTAGCATCTGCAGTGGACTGTCCCAACACTTTGGATACAACATAGGCCTTGTGGTCTGAGTGCCCCTGGGCACTGGCCCAACTGGCTTAGTCAGTAATGCATCACTGAAACTAGTTCTGTCCCAAAAGTACTATTTTCTGACCTTGTCAGACTGAACAACCAAAGAATTTCACAAGACATAGGCCCTTAATAACATAGTTGAAATTGTGGATATAAATAAAGAATTTAAATGGCAGAGAAGCAGACGGGGATGATTAATTAAGAACAATAATGAGACAGTTACTATTTTGAAACTTCACAATGTAATTATTATCCAGCTTATCCAGCATACCAGACGTATATGCTGGAAAAAAGGCATATAAGGCCAACATCAAATGCTTAAAACAGCCTTTCACCAAAGAATCAAAGTTGAGCTCTGTCAGGTTTTCAGGGTTAAAGTATACAGTATGGTGTCATTCAAGCTCTAACACAGATATGTGAAAATACACGGTGGGCCTCCAGAGCTGAATTTGCCCATACTTGCACTATCCCCATTAAAATACACATTCAGGCTCCGTTATCCTAACTCTAGATGACTGTACATGATTGATGCCTGTTGTGTCTGGCAGTTTTTTTCTTCTCTACCATCTGGTATTGCCAACAGAAGCATGCTACATTAATCGCTATCATTTTGTCATTAAAGCTTGCTATATTAATTGCTATCTTTTTACCATTTACCCCCTCTGCCCCTTCTCAGGCATTTATCGCTAGGCAATCTTGTTTCTCTTGGCACGTGAATTCAATTAGTTATCTGAACAAGGGACAATCCCATTACATAATTTCATGGGTGGTTTGGAGCTAATTGCTGCAACACAGATAAAGCAGTAGGTCCATTAAAACAATAGTGTGATCCATTTGTCATGGGATGGCTAAACCAGCGTTATCTTTTGTGGTTGGTTAAAAAGAAAATCTGAAATTGTTTCTTCATTTTACTGAAGCTGATTAGCTTCCATTAGGAACTGGATCACACGTTCTTCTTTGATACGCATGATTATTATGCTTGTCATAGCGAACTGGACACATTTTATCACTGGCTATTCATTTTTCCGTTTATCCCATTAAATTCTCTCCACTGAGGGAAGTATTCATTACAGGAGCAAAGCGGAGGAGTGTAGGGTAGCAACAGTGGTAAAAGGCAGCCAAAGGAAAGCCGTTCACATGAGCTTTGTTGTTGGGGTAACTCGAGGGTTGAAATACATGCAGCATGGCTGCCGACTTGACAGTCTAATAAGACATAGTGTGCCAGAGCCCTTAAAACTGTCTTAAATGGGTGGCGCTAGCTTGTCAGTCACAGGGAGCCACCAAGAGGCAGTAATCCATTGGCTTGTCAAGCTGTCTGTCGGCTGAGCATGGGGTATTATGGAAATAAAGACAGAAGAGAGCACAGAAGAGAGCCCACCCACTTAATCGTAGAAAGCTGAATAATTCATGTCCCTGTTAGGTCGGACTTTGCACTCATTAAAGCGGCAGAGGCGACTGCTGAGTTCCAGTTTGTGGGCCTGAATCTTGGCAGACTGGTTAATATTCTACAACTCAATCACTATACAGCTCAAATGAACTGTCTGAACTGTCTAGGGTGGCTTTTCTAGAAGAACTGTACTCTCCACACATGCAGGGCCAACCTGTCCACCAGTTGCAGCCATTTTTTCTGGAACTCAAGCAGTTGTTCCACACCTCGCTCCTGGAGTGTTCCTGCCCTGCATATTTTGGTGCTTTCCCTTCTGTATATGGAGTGTACACCTGATTTATCTAATCACATATAATTAAAGACATGTCCGACAGGGAGGAGACCCCGGGGAAGACCCAGGACGCGTTGGAGGGAATATATATCTCTACTGTCTTGGGAACGCCTCGGCATCCCTCCGGAAGAGCTGGAGGAGGTGGCGGGGGAGAGGGAGGCCTGGGCCTCTTTGCTTAGGCTGCTGCCCCCGCGACCCTGACTCAGATAAGCGGTGGAGGATGGATGGATATGATTAAAGGGATATTACAACAAACATTTCTTCATAAATCAATGTTTACGATGTACAACAAAGGCCTTCAGCGTGGTTTGACGTGAAATGTTTAGTTCTAAAGGAACTTAATTCTAATTTAGCCAGAATAGATCACTTTCTCAGTACCGTGTTCATTAATGTGGAAGAGTGAATAGTAGCGTTAAGCGGCTACTGGAGGTGGGAGGAGCAGCACGGTCATCTGCCACAGCGCACTCCATTTACTGGGCTTGCCCTGAGCTCCACACAGTAACAAGCAGAGTCCACAGTGGCAGACGTGCAGAGTCCACAGTGGCAGACGTGCAGAGTCCACAGTGGCAGACGTGCAGAGTCCACAGTGGCAGACGTGCAGAGTCCACAGTGGCGGACGCGCAGTTCAAATGTTTTTAAGCTTGCGTGACGCTATAGCCACGTCAAACTAGCCTTTCCGTCCATATTGGAGGAACTGTCAGACATGCCAACAGGTCTCATATTACCGTAGAGTGTTCAGGGAGCCTCCATTACCTCTCTGTTAAACGGTTACGATTTACAGCCGGATGTGATGACGCAGTGACCATGAAAAATGTCTGTTGTCCACAGTGGTGGTGACAATGCATTCAGTGCCTCTTAAAGCTCCATCACAGAAAGGTAAGAGTTAAAGTGGGTGTGTCAGAGCAGGAAAACACTAAAATATCCTGGATCAATGAAGAGTTGCATTAAGGTACTGGAGTCTTGTTGATACTCGCTGGTTTTGGAGCTTTCTTGAGCAGTGCTAATGTAGTGGGACAGTAGTAGCTTTGCAGTTTGAGGAATTGTGGTGGTGATCTGAGGGCTATGAAATCAAATGGCCAATGGCTGATATTGGCTGACAGGAGCAGTTCTGCAGTTATAGGGGCTATGACATTACTGTCCTGCCCCACCAGTGCTGGCCCCTTTAGCGAGACCCTTACCCTCCAACCACTCCAAGTGTTCTGGATAGAAATGTGCTCTGACCCCAGCCTCCTTTTTCATATGTGGTCAAAGGTTTGTGAACACCTGCTTACCTAGTGTTTCTTCTGAAATGCAGGGTATTAATAGGGAGTTTGTCCTCCATTGCTGCAGTAACAGCCTCTATTCTTCAGACTTTACACTAGATTTATAGGTATTGATGTTGGATGATCAGCTCATCCCAGATGTATTGGATGGAGCTCCATCGCTCCAGAGAATGCAGTTGCAGTTCCTCTGCTCAATAGCCCAATGCTGGTGGAGGACAACCTTAGGCTCATGTGTGGCTGCTCCAGACTGACCCATTCCTTTGGTACGATTAAACAGTTATTTCAGCAGTGGATCGACCTTAAAGTTAATTGGAAGACATGTCTGGATACTGCAACGAGATGGAAAATACATAAACAGACATTATTCAGTAAATATGGCCAATAAAATGAGTGAGCTTCTTCATATTTTAACAGTGATAGTATTCCAGAGGTCTGAGATTCTGGGTGCTCTGTGGCATGTTTGGAATGATACTCTTAATATTCAGGCCTGACGATGTTTTTGTGACTTTTTTTCCTCTGGAATGCCAAAGAGGGACACAATGACATATTCATCACTCCATTTCCATATTTCAGCCAGGCAATAGTCAAATTCATCTATCTCTCTGGTAACATGCTGATAGCATTAGTGCTTTAAGAATAGATTTATGTGGTGAGTTTTTTTTTCCCAGACATGTTAGCGGATGGCTTGTGGTTAATGTGCATTTTGATTGACACCTCCCATGGAGAAGAATGCTCTCTCGCTCTTATTGTCCCTCTCCCAAGGGACTGAGCTGCAGGCAAGCATGTATGTAGGGTAATGGGGTAATGTCTGTCATGAGAGAGAGAGACAGTGTGTGTGTGCGCGCGCGTGTGTGTGTGTGTGCGCGCATGTGTGTGTGTATGGACCAGGGCGAGAGAAAGAGAGTGAGTGAAAGAGACAGATGCATTTCTGATTGCGGTTTCTCTGCGTGGTGGCATTGTGGCGCTCTGCGTGCTGTTATTGAGCTCTCTCCCTCTATGCTTTTGAATCAGCGTCGTGGTCTCGCCAATCTAGCCTCGGTTTCCTCCAGCAACTGAGAGCATGAGCATCATCTGTCCAGTAGCCACTAGGGATAATCACTCTCATAGGAATGACAAGCTACTGGGTGTGGTCATGCATACGAGGCATGAATTCATTAGTTTGATAGGCACTGTAAGCCTAACTTGACTCCCTCCATATAACTAATGTTGAAACCTCATCAAACAATATATTGGTTATAATTTGTAGATGTGTCAGAATTATTGAACTGAAATGATTCATTAAACCGCACTTTCTCAATGAATTGGCAATGATTAGTTGGCAGTTTACACAGTGATAGTACGTATTTGAAATTATCCCAGTGGTCTTTCTTACAGTAAGAAATAGAGCCCCCATTTGGTTTTCTGTTCCTTTAAACAAAGTCTTTGTAGACTTTTTAGAAATCTTTTTATATCCTAACTCCTTAACAATCCAGGTTTATTTCATACAAAGGCTTATTATTCAGTGACTACAGAGACTTCAGTGCAAACTAACTTCTTGTAAGTCGCTCTGGATAAGAGCATCTGCTAAATGCTGTAAATGTAATAGGGCTGTTCTTCGGTTGTAGACGTGTGTAATAGTACTTTAGGCCTGTCGGCAGACCCACAGCTTGTTAAGGGCTTAAAATAATGATCAAATAACATACTTTTCCCTGTAATTCTGATGAAGTAGGACACTGTTGAGTGTCTGTTGTGAAGCGTGTCTCTGTGTTGAGCTGCTAGCGAGCACTGAGGATTGAGAACCCTCTGCTGTGAAAACAGTTCACCCCTCTACACAGATGGCTGTGCTGAGATAAAACGGACGACAGCAGCTTTCTTTATATCAAACAATCCTGTACAGCTAGCACAATAAACAATCAGCACCTAAAGGCAATTTAAAACACCTTTTTAAATGTTGACTTGTTTGCTCCCCTCTGAAGACTTAAA
This sequence comes from Pygocentrus nattereri, assembly GCF_015220715.1. NCBI lineage: Eukaryota > Metazoa > Chordata > Actinopteri > Characiformes > Serrasalmidae > Pygocentrus > Pygocentrus nattereri. Next base: position 374,676 of record NC_051236.1, on the reverse strand, counting down.
TCTACCTCACTTTCAGGTTAATAAATGATACACATTTTCACATCAACAATCACATAGTTCAGTTGAAGGAGCTCCAAAACAGGTGGAAAATGAATTTTATGGCTAGTATAAAAAAGCTTTAAAGGCCTGCTTGTTCGTCTTTTTCCCGTTAAGTATTTTGGCGTCTTTGTAAGACTCTGCACGTTTTGTTAATTGAGTTAATTCAATTGTTGTTTTTAAAAAACTTGAATGTTCAAAATAATTTTATTTTAAACTACAAATATTTTAGTCTACAGTGTCAGCCCTGTTTCTTTTTATGGCGATATTATAAGTAGTTCTCATGTAGTCTTATGAATGCTGGCTTCTGAAAACAACAGCTGCCCTTTACACTGAGAGAACATTTTAGGACAAATGCACCACAAACAGACAATTTAAGCTACTCTAACAGTGTATGTGCTGAGAAAAGAGCATTTTTCTTCAACTATGAAATTACACATACACAATGATTTCATATTCTTACTACGGCTACAGTGTATTTCTTTAAGTGAGCAATATAAGAATCTACAGCCTATCGTTTCATTTAACTAGTCGTGGGATCTCCAACACTGAAGGCAAGCAAATGCAAGTTGACCCATTTGAATTCTCATATTTGCTAAAGCTCAATAGAAAGACTGTAGTCGTGCACCAAGGAGGCTTTCTTATATGCCCTTATGCCTGTCATGTCTTTTTATTGCCCCAAGCAGGCCAGCTTAGAAAGCAGCACCCAGCCGCTGTTTAGAGAGGCTTGTCTTCCGCCTGTCGGGCGACGTTAGGCTCGACCGCCAGACTATGCTGCGCTTTGGCTGCCCACTCCCTTGGAGGGGGTGACCTTTCCTTTGTTCCTGGTCGACAGGGGTCAAGTGGGGTGGGCTTGGACAGCACCCCCAACCCTGACCTATACAATTCATGGGGGCTTCTGGAATGAGTTTTGTCACTAGGTGTGTGTGCTGTGGTAACCCTCTAGACGCTTTGACCCTGCTCTTGCTAACCAGCTTAAGTATTAGAGAGATGGGTAGGTGGTGGGTGAGGGTGGTGTTTTGAAATGGCACATCTTATTGATTCAAAATGAGAAGATATACAGTGTATCAGAGGCATTTGTCAAGCTTGATTTTCCTTCGAGACAGTATGTGAAATAGTTTTACTATCAGTTCTACAGTGCAGAGATGCTCCTCATTACACAGCGTATCTCGAAAAACCTTCAAACTATGTGAGTTCCACACGTTCTCAGAGGAAAATTGTAAACAATGCTGGTCAGTAGGGCTTAGAGGTCCACACAAGCATGAATATTAAAGAATATTAAGACTCGACCCACCAGGCCCAATTGGTAGTGCTAAATTTGAAACCAACCAGAGATGATTATCACAAATTGCTTTGCTTTGTTGCCAAGTGTTTGAGTTGATTGACAGAAAATGAGCCATTGGTCCATTTTGCTGCTTAATGTGACCAAGAACTGCCTATTATGACAGACGGACATGCAAAATAACCAACTACAGATGTTTGTTTTAGTGTAACACATTGGGTCAGGCAGTTTTCAAACTTGGCTGTAATTAAAACCAAACCCACAGCAAACAAATGTGTGAGAACATCTTGTTTAAAAGTTACTAAATGCCGTTAATGTCAACTTTTCTTTCAATCTAGTGACTATATCTCACTCTCAAAGACAGGCAACCAACCAGGCAACCGCTTTACATTCCTTTGTTTCCCATTGAACAGTTACAACCTGCTGCACAAACGTGCATTCACATATACACAGTATACAGACGTATACTCAATCATATTACATAAGCTAACTACGATAGAAGTTACACTGATTTAAAACTCTTCCATTAGAGATTGGCTTGCATTACTTTTGTCCAAAGTGATTTTGTCACTGTTAAGTGTCTCTTTATCAGCAATGCAGAAGGCTATACCATGATAATAATAACCAAATAATATATGGTGCAGCCCTTCTAGTCAACGACTGACTGCAGGAATAAATAGGTGTACTTGTACTTAAAGACCAGGCAAATGAGAGGTTTTCATGAGCAGCCTATTTTAGGAGTTGTCAAATCTGTGGCATTGAGAAAGAACTGAAAAGGCGCCTCGGATGTTTCCCTTAAATATCCACTGAATTTGGCACATGTAAAAGTGCAGTTTGGTGAAAATGTTTACGATTTTCTCCACATCCCAAATGGAGTTGATCAGCAAAGACATTTTAACTGCTTCTTCAGTTTTGCGCTGGAGCCGTCAGGCTCATGTTGAATTTGCATTGTGCAAACCGCATGGCTAAATCCCTGCATACTTGCCTGAAACTGTGTCGAGTTGTTGAGAAATCTCAAATAGGCCTACTTATGTGGTTTCTGACTCCGTTGGAGCAGGCAGAATTTTATCTGTTCTTACTTCAGACACCAAACATGTCTTGGCTCTTCAGCTATATCTGGGATAAGGCGAAAACTGTGTACATTTGGATTTTCGCCACGCTATTCCTTTAAAATCAGAAGATAAAAAGTAAATCTCGGCTTTATCGCCTGCATGTCTCATCAACTTAGACTCTCACCTGCTGCAGGCCACTTTACCAGGAAAAAAGTGAAATGATGGAAGAGATGAGAGAAAGAGAAAGAGAAAGAGCGAGAAAACTCAACATTACATGCTATCTCCTTTCTGGTATGTGGAGTTGGGTCTGTGCCGGATCGGAGAGAAAAGGCAGCCCAGGCCGAGAACAAATGTTAACCCTCCAAGATTCTTTTTATAACAGCCACGATGGCTCGGAATGAGGGGAGGATGGAGTTTCCTGGAGTCTCCTGAGTTTTTAACGAGGACAAATGATCGCAAGATTAGAAGGAAGAGCACAAGCAGATGAGAGATGTCGATTTCTCGGCGGAATGCTCGCTGAAACCTTCGACCGCTCTCAGCCTGCCAGTGGGAGATAATGAGAGCCGATAACCTGAAATGGGAAGCGTTATGCTTATCTCATCTGCGCTTGTTGACACCCTCATTTAAACTGAGCCATGGCTGTGTTGAAATCGGGTGACAGCGAGGAAAGAAAAAGCAGCAGATGCTCGGATGTGTCTGGAAACCGCGCATTAACTGATGGGGATGGACCGCATTGCGTGCCTAGAGAAAAAAGAAGAGTGTGTTGTGAAAGGCATGAAGCCTTGCATAAGGTGAGGAGATGAGGGGTGAAATGAAGGGTGGAGAGGACAAAGGGCCTTGAGAAAACCAAGACAAAGTGACGTCAGATATTTGTAAATCAACCGGTACTTCTGCTCATATCTGTTTATTTATCATATTATTTATTATTTATATGTGTTTGAAATTTATACAGGTGGGTTTTAAGCAGAACTTTGGGAGAGAGAAGGTTATCTGTAAGAATTGTGAAGATTTATGTGAGCTACTCAGCATACAAATCATCTCTGCTTTATCCCAGCCATTACAAATACCTGAAGCCCTGCAGATTGTTAGCTTTTTGCCTGTTTGGCTTTGACATAGATTCCTAAAAAGGCCACCAAGGTAGTGATTTGGAATACACAGAAGAACCAGATTTGGTTCCTTAAAGATGTTGTTCTCACTAGTGAACATTTTTGCTCAGTTGTAGCTGCCAACACATAAGGGTGTGGACCATCTGAGGGACCCTGAGGTCTAGTTTGAGAGCCCCTGCCATGAAGAACCATTTAATGGATTAATTTAATGCAAACTCTGCCACTGAATGCGATTAAAGTCTTTCCACTTACGGAACACTTCATTAGAAATAACTAACAACACCTACCTTGTACTTCATCGGTGGTCAGGACTCCAAAAGACCACACCTTTTTCACTTTTTAGTGTGTACACTCTTTGGTTTTATTACAGCTTCCATTCCATTCAATAATTCCTTTGATTTCAGTTTTTAAAAAAAATCTGCATGGACATTTCTCCACTCCTCCAAAGTTCAGTCTTAGAAGTTGGTTGCAGTTTCTGCTTCTCATGATCCAAGTTATCCCAAACACATTTGGACTCTGGAGTGGGCAGTCCATTGTTCTGGGAACACCAGCTTGCTTTTTGTTTGCTTTCTTCTGTTCTGTCTGTCTCCTTTTCTCAGTGAGGGCTTCTTGACAGCTACACATCCTTTCAGACCCACAGCGCTGAGTGGTCTTCTCACAGTGGAAGGATGGACAGAAACACCTGTGGATGTTTTCAGATCTGAAGCAGCTTGATCTTCTCCTCTCTTGCAAAGATGAAAGCTTTAAATGCTGTTAATTACCATTTTGGTGGTCTAGGTTTGGCACAAATGTTAGGAGTCCCATTTTCTCTGTAGCTTTGAATATATTTTTAGGGAACCTCCACTTTTTTCCTTTGACTTTCCTCTTTCTTATGCAAGTAGGTTATCTTATCTTATCTCCTCAGAAATATCTCCTAAACAATAGACATTCTGAAATGAAGGGTGGTCTCTGGCTTTGGCACAGCGCTGTATACGGCAGACCTGATAAAATGCTCAGTGAGCATAGACCATTGGTCAGTGAGCATAGACCATTGGTCAGTGAGCATAGAGCATAGTACCTATGTACCATGTACCAAATAAAGTGGTCAGAGAGTCCATTGAAAAGTTATTTAATGCTGTTCTTCAAATCAGTGGCTGAGTTTGCTTAGCACTTTACATCTATTCATTCTTGACCACACTTGATTTATTTAATACATTCGACTGTATGAGGAGAGAAATTAAGCTGTTGTTCTTGGCTGCGTTAAATATGAAAGAGAGCCGGAGTCTAAGGGCAGGAGCTGTAGCTCACTGGCTGAAAATGGTACCATATGAAACTAAATTCAAAGTAAACACACGTCACCGGAGCTTATTATTGGAGCTGATCTTGTGACAACACAGCTTGGCAAGTTCAATAAGTTTCTTTAAGGTGAACAAGGACTCGGGACCACTTTGGGTCAGTGGACCAAATGGAGCTGGAGCTAATCACTGCCATGTTGGAGAGTATTTGTCTCTCTTCAAAGGCAGTTCCTGATCTGGCTCTGGTTTTGAAGACAGTGTCATGTTTTCCTGAGAGCTGAAATTATTCCGTGTAGGACAGGAGGGGTCAGGGTAATGTGTGACCATGGATTTGCTTAAGATAGAGTCTACGTATGTGTGTATGTGTGAACTTTGACCCCCCTCACTCCCTGAGGCAGTGATCCAAAGCAAACAGCGGCTTTTTCTCTCCCTGAGGAGGAACGGGTGCCAATGTGCTTGTTCACACGCTTCTCTCTCTCTTTTTGCTCTTTCTCGCTTTCACTGCTGCACTGCCAGTCTCTTACTGCCTCGTTCTTCTGTCCCTTTCCCTCGTTCCGGCCTCAGTCTCGTGTCCGCTTCATCCCTCGAAATGAAGGCAGTCACTTGCACTTACAGTGAGTACCAGTGGCCAACAGGGGTGCCATTTTTTTAAACGGAGATCGCAAGACAGCACATGACGTGAATCGAATACAGTACAATTTAATTAGATACTAGGAATGGTTTCTGTAGTTCTGCATGACGGAGTCTATGATATTCCTAAAAGTAATAACCATCAACATAAAGACCTGCAGCGCACAGCTCTGTTGTAGCTTCCCGTGAACAAAGCTGAAGTTAGATTCGTATTCGACTGCTGCTTCAGATTTTCCCTTCTTTAACGGTGCAGCACTTACATTCTGGCCCCTGAGGAAAGTTTGAATAAGAAGCTGGTGAATAAGAAGCTAAGCTTGGCCTTGTCTGCCTCGACATGCTGTTTGAAATGGAGAGAACAAACTTTAGCTGGAAAAAGCAAAGTTATCCTGAAAGAACGCTAGACTGACCAGTGCTAATGCTGAACATGCTAACACTTTTATGAAGACATTAAATGTCTGTATTACTTGTATTGATTCAAGCAAGTGTAGCTTCACTGCCTTACATGCATGTTTTAGCGTGTTCAGGAAATGTTGGCGTGTTAATTCTAGGTTATTTGTTCTGTGGCCGTTATTCCCTGGGCTTATTTTGTTACTCTTATCAGATTCAGATTCAGATTCAGATTCCTTTATTGATCCCAGGGGGAAATTGCAGTTGTTACAGTTGCAGCCATTTATGTAAAAATAAACACTTTACTAATAATTTAAGACAATAAGCAGGAATTATAGGAATTTAGTTGAGAGGGCAGCGCTAGGAATCGCCCGGTAGGGGTAAGTGTCAGCAGGATGAGCAGAGAGACATGAGCTAAGCCCTGAAACAGCCCTGACCTGTGCGGTGAACGATACAGTAATATCAGCAAGAGAAAACTGTTTAAATCAAACAACAGAGCGATTCTGAACAGGCAAACCAAAAAACTCCACAGAGGTGTTGATAGCTTGTAATTTGCACCTGTTCGGTTGTAGAAGGTCTTGGATTGTGCAGCTTGCTGGGAACCACGTTAGAAAATTGCCTCTCACATGCATTTCAGGCAGAGGTGGCACTTATATCCTGTAATGCTCAGAGCCATAGCAACACGTGTTTGCCAGCCACGTATGAGTGATGTGATGGCTGGACAGGAGAAATTTGGAAACAACCTTAAAATTTGATCTATTTTTTTAAAAATAAGAAGTTCTTGTTACTTTTTCAAAATGTATCTCTGTTTATTTTTCCCAGTTTTTTCCCCGTGCTGGAGGGCGAAGGCAAACACAAGCTTCCTTTGAGTCATATGAAGCCAGCCACCGCATCTTTTTAAACCGCTGCTAATGCAATGTTATTGGACAGCTGAACACACTTGGAGGAGATCACTAACTGCCAATTCTGTTATGTCAGCTAACAGATGCCTGCACTGGCTAGCATTGTGCTGGGTGATGGAGGGGAGGCAGGACCATCCTACCCATCCAGAGAAAGTAAGACCTATTGTGCTCACTTGGACTCCCAGCCATGGATGGCTGTAGCATCACTGGGAATCGAACTCATGATCTCCTGGTGATAGGGCCAACCCATGAAAAACAACCCCATATCATTATCCCTCCTCTACCAAACTTTACACAGTGCAGTCAGGCAGGTAATATTTTCCTGGCATTTGCTAACACCAACCCATCAGACTGCAAAATAGAGGAACATGATTGGGTGGATTTACGTTTATTCTAACGATATAAAAATGGTAACATGGTTTAAACAGTGTGCTAGACCTTTGCACAGTATCTTATAAACTGATGCTGACATTGACAGATTGCAGTCTCACTTCCATCAAGCTTTTCCGTGTGAACATATATGTTTGCACAAGTGTGTGTGTGTGTGTGTCTTTATTTTCTGACTGACTGAGGGTCCGTCTTCCTCCTGGAGAGATTTCAAGCTGTGATGAGTCTGGCCATCAGGAACAGCGTTGTCACACATACACAGGCCTGCTTGGTTAAGACAGTATCTGGGCGGATACATGTGTTACTGTGATGAGTCACTGAAGACATCAGTGTAAGAAAATGAAAAATGAAGCTCACTTTCATAACTTGCGAGCTGCAGATGTTTCGTGTCTGCTTAACTATTCCCTTTGCTCCACACTTAGTTATCCTCTGCAAGCTTTGATAGACACAGGAGAGAGAAAAAAAGACATTTTATCTGGCTTGTTTGATTAAATTCCACAGCTTTAATCATCCCCTCCTGTCATGCGGGGAAATCAGGCAGAGATAAAGACGATGGTGGTAATCCTCTGTTGAAGATGAAGGCTGCTAAAATCAATGTTTCATATGGGCTGCTGAGTTTGAAGGTGAGAAAACAGATTCACACGGAAGCCAAAGATAGGATGTTCACTCATACTCTCTCTCTCTCTGTCTCTCTCTCTCTCTCTCTCTCTCTGTCTCTCTCTCTGTCTCTCTCTCTGTCTCTCTCTCTCTCTGTCTCTCTCTCTCTCTGTCTCTCTCTCTGTCTCTCTCTCTCTCTCTCTCCCTCTGTCTGTCTCTCTCTCTCTCTCTCTCTCTCTCTCTCTCTCTCTCTCTCTCTGTCACTCTCTCTCTCTCTCTCCCTCTCCCCCGCTCTCTCTCTCTCTCTCTCTCTCTCTCTCTCTCTCTCGCTCTCTCTCTCTCTCTCTCTCTCTCTCTCTCTCTCTCTCTCTCTCTCTCTGTCACTCTCTGTCTGTCACTCAGCTGCTGGAGTGACAGCACTTGGAATCCCAGAGATAAGACTTAATCTTGTGGTGATTATTTAGCCTGGCCAGCTGAAGGTTTTTTTGGAGAGGTTAAGCACAGACCTGTCACTGCAGACTTATGAGGATGGCCCTGATGCCCTGATGTCCTCCAGATGTCCTGGCCTTCCTCAGAGAATCCCCTATCAATCACAAACTTTAAAAACTCACCTAGAGAAGTAGGTGCACCTGTAGCCTCTATTTCTTGGTGGCTGTACTGGACAGACAGTAGAACCACAAACTACGGATGGAAGATGCAGTACATCAGCAAATGATGTTGTAGCAGTGCAGCAAACTTTATTCTTCTTACTGGCTCACAAAATATCAAATTGTCTTGCATCTTTATCAACACCACATATTTTCTTGTTACCATTCAGCAACTCATATTTTCTCTTGCACAATTTGACACTGGCCATGCTGAAAAGTAGTTGAGTGCACGACTGGTCATCAATACAGTCATAAACAAGGTTCGTGTTCTAGACGTCTATGAAAAGCTTTTGTTTATAGCTGCACGTCCTGTATTTTGAGGTGTGAGATGTGCGTAACACTGTTAGAAAACAGCAGTGGTTTAAAAATCCAATTATGAACCTTAAATATGTTTTTCCAATTAAAACGTACTTATTTGTACCTTTTCATAACCTAATGTTTTAAAACAGACCAATAAAGCAAGTCACAGTCAAAATGCCCAATGCCAAGCTTCAGCTAGAGGGGTATAAGGCCCCCCAAACAGTGGGTGGGAGTGGTGGACCTTCATCCAATACCTTTAGAATGAAATGGATTGATCTAGAACGAATCGTCCAGCATCAGTACCTGACCTACTGACCTAACTAATGCCCTTGCAGCAGAATACAATCAAATCCTCACTGCAGTGTTCCAAAGTGTAGTGTAAAGCCTTCCCAGAGGAGTAGAGGCTGTTACTGCAGCAAAGGGGAATAAAATCTACTTCAGATCATTTTATGTATATATAAACTGCATCAGGTGAGCTTCTTATGCGACGCTTTGTGCATTAGACTTGACATTTGAAATGCCTTTCAGAGACATCTTTCCAATCAGAAGTGCGCTCCATTGCGTTTATTAGCTCAGGTAATGACACACTCATGGCACAGGACTTGCTGGAACAGGCTGGATCTCTCCTTGTGTTCAGTTGGCACGCTGAAATGAGAGAGCGGCAGAATTTGAACTATGCTCCCTGGAATGCCCACACAGGTAAAGGGGGGTTTTGTGTTGTCTGCCGTCCCCTCTCTAAAGCTCTCCATGAGTGAGATCTTCTCTTCTGATAGTGCTGTCATGTGCTGGCCATAGCTGCACATAATCTATTGAAGTCTATTCTCTCACAGCTTCTCTCTCAGGCTTTCTCTCAGGCTTCTGGTTATTTTCTCCAAGTAGTGTTTGTCCTGAATTAAGTCCAACATGAAGCATAAAACGGTCAAATGTGTTTCATTCACCAACTTTGTGCAGCGGGACCAAAACCAGGCGCTAGAATTTGAAACTAGGTATTTTAGCACTGTTTTAAGATGCCTAGATCACATCTTTATGGTTTTAGAGGAAACATTCTTGGCTTACACTGCAGCTTTGCCAAGAAAAGTAATAAGCGATGTGTATTTTGAGACTGTTGCTAGATTTTGAGTGCATTCCAAAGCAAAATTACACGAATTATCACTATTGCTCTATAAACCATGAAACGCAAGTAGAGCGCAAATGTAAGTTTAGACTGTAATTATTCTATTTTGACAGTGTTTCATTATGGGTCTGTTTACATATCATGTTGTGATGATGGTGGTAAAGGCAGTTAAGGCTTCTCCCCTCCAGTGGCCTGATTTTCCCTTGACAGGCCTTGAGAAACCATCAGTCAAGGAGGGTGAGTTTAGTGCCAAATTGAAAAATCGGCCTTGGAGGGTTTAGTGAGGTGTTTTCAGCCAGTGGCCAACCACTATTTGACCAATGAGGCTATTGCAGCTAACAAGTACTGGAAGTTAATACCCCACCAGTGAGCACAGAGGATGCAGCCCCCCTAAGTACTCCCAGGTTTCAGGACTATATCTGCTAAAAATAATGAAAAGAAATAGAACTTCGAAATAATTTGATTGTAGTAACGATCCAGGTTGCTTGTTTTCATAATGCAGTGCATTTTCATTACAGCAAGCCAAACTGTCCCTCCGCAGCCGCTGTTTTAGTGGCGTGTCAGTAAAACTGCGCTGTCTTCTTGTCTTCAGGGCTTTTTTGTGCTCCTTCTTTCTGTGCATCTCTCTGTTGCTAAGCTACAATAGCGTTGTAACTGCCGATCGGCGGTGCTAGCTAGCTATCATTTCAATATGTATGGGCTGAGAAGGCAGAGGTGTTACCCACTACACTAACCAACCACATGAAATCATACAATTCAGGAATCCTCAGCAACTGCAACCATGACTGAATGCACTTGATCTGATTGGTCAGCACAGAAAAAAAGCTTGTGATGTGGACTTAGTGACTACTTAGACATTTCTTTTTCTAGAAATGTCCAAAAATATTTAGAATAAAATTTTTTAACTATAGTAATAATGTGCCACGCTGTATTCTGTGGAGTGACAAATCATTTTTCTCTCTCTGTCAGTCTGATGGACGAATCTGGGTCTGGCAAATGCCAGGACAACATGACCTGCCTGACTGCATTGTGCTAACTGTAAAGTTTGGTAGAGGAGGGATAATGCTACGGGCATGTTTTCAGGGGTTGGACCTGGCCCACAGGTTTGCTTTCACACTTCTTGCTGCACTCCAACCACTGCATGGATTTGTTCGATTCCATCAGCAGCACCTGATTTAATTTAATGAAAGATTGATTAGATAAACCAGGTTTTGAGAGGTAATTATAAATACTGTTTATATGCTTATTTGTATTTATTCTACTATATTTGTTTCTACATAAATGCATGCTTACTGCTCATATAAATGTTGATACATATCATGTTCTCAGATGGTCTAAGACTTTTCAGCCTTGTAGCTGCAGAAGCAAACTTCAGACACCCATCCTGTCCTGGCTGATCCACTACATTATTATGATGGAGGGGGATGATAAATTGGATTTTCCTATTAAATTAACTGTTGCTTTAAGGGTCAGAGGCGCCAGGCGCCGAGGCATGCAGGGGTGGACGTGGCTGTGTTGTGTATGCGTGGTGATGGACGTTGTCTCTGTGTGAGCTCAGCTGGCTGGCATGTGGCGTGCCTGCAGGAGAGTGTTAAAGAGAAGAGAAGATCCTCTGCGTTACATTAGCCTGTGTGAATGCGCCTCACTGTCTTCCTCCAACCCTGACGCCCTTGATCAGGTTACGGACGATGTGTGGTTCAGTCTGTATGTGTGAAGCAGTGTTTCTCCACCTGCCCACCTGCCAAACAAGTGTCTCTACGGCTTAGGGAGACGTTAAAGCTCTTTCCTTGCTACTTTCTTACAGCATTGTCCTGCTCCTCAAACAAACTTGCACATAATATCCTGCAGTACCATGACTGGCTGCAGCCACTCATAAAAGGATTTTTATTTTAATTTTAATTTTATTACTTATTTTTATTATTTCATACATTAGGGTAAGAATAAAGAAGTGTTTAAGGGCAACTCCAACAAATTGTCAAAAATTCTACATTATTCAATGTTGGGAAGGTTTGATGCAAAATGGTTCCTTGTAAGAAATGTAGCATCTCTGATTTCTTTACAGTGGTGGTGATTGGAACCAGGGGTTGTAATGTCTACAGAACATTTTATATACTATCCAAAACCACCAGTGAACATGTGCCTTCTGAGTTTTTATATATAATGTTGATGATGGTAAAATAGTGGTCTTTCTATGATGCCTCATAACGCCCTGCATGTACCCCTCCACCAGAAACGGATTTTAAAATATATTGTATGACAAAACCTTCTCAACACTATCAGAAATCTGTCTTAGGCATCAGACAGCATATTCATTGCAGTGATTGCAATATCTTTCTGGAAGGGGCTTTTAAAGGCATTAAACGCAGATGTCTGGTTCCTATCACCATCACTGTGAGCAGTTCTGACTGTGAGTTTCCCTAGAATGGACCATTTCATGCCAATCCACTGGTCCAAATGTCTTTAAGAGTGCAAAAACCTCACATCCAATCTTGTGACTGGTGCTGTATATACACCCTTTTAAGAGACACTCACACTGTCCTCAGGAGCAAATATGCAGGGGACAGCAGCTGCTGTTACATATCAGTGTCTCAGGAAGCCTCAGTCAGCAGCAATAACAATAGCTGGCCAAAATGCCTTATACATTCATGGCAACAATTAGAGTACATATGTGGCATAATGCTAGCCATTTGTCTGACATGGGAACTAATGAATAATTCATCAACGTGCACTGCTATTCAGTGTACACATTACAAATAAAATAACCAGGGATTTGTCAGTGGAGCCAGAGACTGGCATGCAGAGAACATTTGGCACATGAAAACATTCTCAACATGGCCCATTGTAAGTACAGATTTATTTCCGAGAGGGAGAACTGTAGCATTTATGTACGATCGTGTTTGGCTCCATTTCTCCGGAGCGTCTGGATGGGCTCGGACTGGCCTGGCTGGCCTCCAGCTCAACGGTGCGATTGGTCTCTGCTAGGAATCGATGAGATTCCTTCCCAGAATTGAAAACTTGTGTCAACCGGTAGCTCCGTGCTCCTGAGCCCGCGCTCAGGGTTGCCTTATCAGGTTCACATTCTCCTTCCTAGACAAGACGCTGGATGATGTTGGGTTACAGCAACATGAGCCGTAGCATTCCATTCTCTGAAGCTTTCTTTGTACCCCCTCTTCCCCTCCCTCCTCCCCCCACCTTGTTGTGGTAGCAGATAAGTTGCAGTCCAGCTTGGTCATCCACGCAGGCTTCCCTCTGAACCCTCTGAACCGCAGCCTACATTCAGCTGGCATAGCAGGGCCACAGGGAGGTGACCGGCCTGTTTGTTTTTGTACACCGCCCTCACTGAGAAGAGCAGGAGTAACCTGCAGCGTCTAAACCAACAAAACAGTCCTTACAGCAAATCATTCAAAATGAAATATTTATTTATTTATTTGGTTGTTTATGTTTACGTAACATAAAAAGGCAGGTGGTATTTTTACTTTATGTGAAAAAATGAAAAATCAACATTAAAAATGACGTAACGCTACATGAATAATGCATATGGGACGTATTGTTACACATTGACGCTTTGAAAACAGTTTTTTAAAAAGTATATATAAATATATACAAATCATCTAAATGTAAAAATCTATAAGTAATAATATGTTCAAATGTATTATATAGTCTTTGTGTCACCATTTTTGTTTATTGTTTTTCTTTTTATCATTTTTTTGTATATAAATGTGTTTTTTTGTCATAAATTCCAAATACCAGCTTCCCTTTACATTTTGGTTTTGTGAACAGAAATGGTCCAAAATATTAATATGTCCCATGTATTTTACATATATTTAAGTATCTGTTCATGTTGCTGTTGTCAGAGCAAAACCTTGTATCGCCAAACTGCTAACTTTACAGGAGAAGCCAAAAAAACATACTTTTAACATAAGTCATTGGAACCGGACGTCTTTCTAAGTAATTCTGGGACATCTCTGTCGGTCCTTTCATCATGAAATTTACAAACAATGTAAAGAAATTTCAGAACATTTCAGAACATTTTCAAATGACGACAAAAACTGAAAAACGACCAAAATAGAGATACGAGGTTTTGTCCTGACAGCAGTTGTTATACAAACATACATCATGAATAGATACTTACTTATATAAAAAATACATGGGACATATTAATATTACAAATAGCCGCTTACATATCGGGGAAGTCGTGGGCTGGAGGTCAGGGACCTGCCCCTGTGACCGGAAGGTTGCTGGTTCGATCCCCAGCGCCGACAGTCCATGACTGAGGTGTCCTTGAGCAAGACACCTAACCCCCAATTGCTCCCGGGCGCCGTGGATAGGGCTGCCCACCGCTCCGGGCAAGTGTGCTCACTGCCCCCTAGTGTGTATGTGGTGTTTCACTTGCATGGATGGGTTAAATGCGGAGATGGAATTTCCCCGGTTGTGGGATCAAAACAGTATCACTTATCTTATCTTATCTTATCTTATCATATGTAAAACAATATGAGACACAATACAAATATATAAAAATTCAGGATCTATTCTCATTAAATAAAGATGTGATGATGTGATGACCCCAACAAATACGCTGGCCTGGGAAAACTGCCCCACACGCAAAACAGTGAGGGGTCCTGACGATGACGGGCGCGAGAGCCGGCAGGAAGGCGAGGCCCGAACATCGAGCAGCGCCGGACCCCGGGAGGGAGCCGCGAGTGGGTGGGGGACGGACGCAATGCCACAATCACATATGAGCTTCACATGAATGACACATTAACGACTAGCTGTAAAGGCTAGCTGGCTAACTAGATCATCACACAGACCACAGAGCAAAACAGCAAAGAACAGGTTAATCAGATCTACATGGCTAATAACAGTGCTACGCAGAGGCTTATGGGTATTCAGAAGCACTAAGACGACACATACAAAGACCCCCTGGCCAACACAATGTAAATGATAAGGAAGACATTAGTATCACAGAGAGATACTTGCATGCACATGTATAGGACACCCAGCATCTGCTAGGAGCTTCGGGTTTTAGGCTCCATTCTTCTTTTATTGGGGTTTTGGGCTGAAGTTCTGTGCTAAAGCTCTAAAGTGGGAGTTGTGATCAACAGTAAAGCACAACAGGAGCTTAATTAGCACAACAGAATGAAAATCAAATGAAAAAATACTAGTAAAGAGTGAAAGTAAAGACGTTTGAAAGATAAGCCTGCATGCCCATCAGAGTTTCGTTGTGGAAGGTTTTTCGTGTGGAACTTCATGTAATGGGATTTTTGGGATTGTCCTGATGGAGCTGTTGTGTTGTATTGTCTGTTTCCTCAGGTGGTAAACAAGTGTGTGAAATAATTCCATCTTCCACAAAGCCAGATATGATATTTTTACAAGTTTCGCTCTCGTCTTGCCAGATTATTATTGTAAAAATCCCCCCTCTAGAGAAAAACGTCAAGCTGCGCTACTGGTAACAGCGTTTGGAGACATGAAATCCACTCTGTAATAATAGGGTTATGATAATAATAACAGGATTTAGTGGTGTTGCCAGAGAGCTGGACCTGAGGGAGACCCTGAAGCCAGCTCGGTGTAGATTGGAGAATAGTCAGGTATGGACAGATTTAGCTAAGTGGTTTTATTGCTGGAGTCGGGTTACTTGGCTGCAGTGCTGGTGCCACAGCTTCTGTGCTTTGTTTCTGAAATCATTTTTTTCCAAATAGCATAGAGATTAACCCTTAGAGGCCTAGGAATGCTGCTTACTTGCTATTGCTATATACTATAAACATATTGCTCTATACTATAAACATATTGCTATATACTATAAACATATTGCTCTATACTATAAACATATTGCTATATACTATAAACATATTCCTATATACTATAAACATATTGCTATATACTATAAACATATTCCTATATACTATAAACATATTTCTATATACTATAAACATATTTCTCTATACTATAAACATATTGCTATATACTATAAACATATTTCTCTATACTATAAACATATTCCTATATACTATAAACATATTGCTATATACTATAAACATATTCCTATATACTATAAACATATTGCTATATACTATAAACATATTTCTATATACTATAAACATATTGCTATATACTATAAACATATTCCTATATACTATAAACATATTGCTCTATACTATAAACATATTGCTCTATACTATAAACATATTCCTATATACTATAAACATATTCCTATATACTATAAACATATTGCTATATACTATAAACATATTCCTATATACTATAAACATATTGCTATATACTATAAACATATTCCTATATACTATAAACATATTGCTATATACTATAAACATATTCCTATATACTATAAACATATTGCTATATACTATAAAATAATGTCATTACACAGTTACTATTCAATAGTGGTTTGTAATTACATGTTTAATTACATATTGAGCTGCTCTGTGAATATTATTTACATTGAGTTTACATTCTGTATCAACAGGTCAATTTTTCTTTCCAGAAATGGCAAATGTGGCAAAATTATAAGGGACATTTAAGATTTCTGCAAAACAAGACTGTATATATCAGTAAATACCTAACCACTTTAAATATTAATCCCTCTTCTTAAGACTCAGTGATCAATCAGCTTGAAAGAGTGCCATGTTCAACATGCAAGGACTGCAGTCTCATTATCATTATCATACATTTAATATACATTATTCAACATTGTCTTATGAGTTTTGATTGGGGGTATTTAATGCAATGACGCCTGAAAAAAAAGTCCTGAAACTTAATTAAATTCTTCGTTTCTGTCTTTTCTGTCTCGTTAGAGTTGAAGTCCACAGGCACGGCCCATCACTTCGCCTTTCTGCTCAACTCCACTGATTACAGGATCCTGCGCATGGACGAGGATCATGACCGCATGTATGTGGGTAGCAAGGACTACATCCTGTCACTGGACCTGAATGACATCAACAAAGATCCTCTCATAGTAAGGACGTCTGTCCCTCACTCGCTGTGTCTCTCTCGAGTCCCTTAAAATGAAGGCGAATTATTTAGATATTAATCTTAACTTATTAAAGCCACTATAAAACTCCCTTAAGTAACAAAGGGCTCTAATGGGGTTCAGCCGTTCAGATTTTACAACAGGAATATTCAGAACTGCTATGAAGTACTAATTATTCTGTATCTACTACTGTAAATTCAGCAACTATTTTGAATTATTCAGGGTTTCCTATGAATAATTCACTACCTACCATGAATTAGTCAGTAACAGCAGTTCAGCATATTGTATCTACAAATTATTAACTATTAACTACTATCAATTATTTAATATTTACTACAAATTATTCAGTAACTCGTATTAATACATATTTAGTACAAATTATTCAGTATCTCATATTAATGATTACATATTTACTACAAATTATTTAGTATCTCACATTAATTATTACATATTTACTACATATTATTCAGTATCTCATATTAATTATTACATATTTACTACAAATTATTCAGTATCTCATATTAATTATTATATTTTACTACAAATTATTCAGTCTCTCATATTATTACATATTTACTACAAATTATTTAGTATCTTGTATTAATTATTATATTTGCTACGAATTATTCAGTATCTTCTATGAAGTATTACATATTTACAACAAATATTTCAGTATTTTCTATGAATTATTCAGTAACTACAATTTATGGCTCAGATTCTACTACCAGTTATTCTGTATCTACTTTAAATTAGTCAGTAAGTACTATAAAAGTAATAAGCAATGCGTTTATAGGAGTGATTGGGAATTGAAGGGGCCGGATCTATTTGGTTCATCTTGTGGAGATCAAAAGGTTTCTGCTCCCCCTTGTTGCTCTTATTTATTGATCTCCTCTTTTTCAGATCCACTGGCCCGTGGCTCCTCAGAGGAGGACTGAATGTGTTCTGTCTGGGAAGGACATCAACGTAAGTGTCCATGCTACGAAACTCTGACTTAAAATTTCATTTACATTTACATTCATGGCATTTGGCTGACGTTCTTATCCAGAGCGACTTGTGATAGAAGCCCAATGACCTTTCACCCTGCCTTTTTAACATCTCTGGTCTGTTCATTGCTCATAAATACTGCATCATATTTGGATGTGAATTGTTCCTGAGGCAATGCAGCAAAGGCCACGCATAAGCCAAACACAGCCTCTTACCAGACAACGCCAAAGAAACCATCTGGAACCTTCAAAATGCCATAAAACAGAAGCTTGTGAAAAAAGGGACTGTTTCTACTGTTTAATGTCCTCTTCTCTCTTGTTGCATAATTTTTCAATTCCCTTCTTGCATTCATTGATAGAACTTAATCTATCACTGCCAAAAATTAGTAGATTTTTATTTAGTTTGTGTCACAAACTGCCTTTTTGAACAAAAACACACGTATACAAGAATGTCACCATGAGAAGCTCTTACCAAGTCCAGCTGCACTCTGACAAAGCTAGAACTAGTTAAAGACGGTCAAAACCGAGACTGTGAGAGAATCGTTGGCGAGATGTTCAGTGGATTACGATGATCCTGGGAAATATTAGTGCAGTGTTGCAGTGTCTGTTTCTGACCGCAGAGCTGCTCTTGGCTGGATCACAACACTGTCGTGCCATTTACACTCATGCCAGTACTTCACGCACTTCCATATCAGTGTCACTGCTGTGCTGAGAGTGGACCACCACCCAAAACATCTGGTCAGTGGTGGTCCTATGGGGCCATTCCTTTCCATCGAGGAATGGAGTGGTGGGGGGTAAATACAAGCCTATAAGCAATACTGTTCAAAAGTCAGAGACCACCCTTTCAGTCAAGCTGCCATTTCCCAGTCAAAGCCTTATTCATTTTTCAGCATCAGGAACAAATAAGCAAGAAACAAACTGCTGCTCTCGGAACAAAACCTCACCATCCATCCATTTTCCCAGCCGCTTCGCCGTCAGGGTCACGGGGGGGGGGGTGCTGGAGCCTATCCCAGCAGTCATCAGGCGGAAGGCAGGATACACCCTGGACAGGTTGCCAGTCCATCGCAGGGCAGACAGACAGACAGACAGACAGACAGACAGACACTCACACCTAGGGGCAATTTAGCATGTCCAATCAGCCTGACTGCATGTCTTTGGACTGTGGGAGGAAACCGGAGAACCCGGAGGAACCCCACACAGACACGGGGAGAACATGCAAACTCCACACATGACCGGGGAATCGAACCCAGACCCTCCTCGCTGTGAGGAGACAGGACCACCCACCACACCACTTCAAAATGCCTGTTGCCCTTTACATTGTGCATAAAAGATGAATGGATCAAAATAAACGGACCAAAATTACCTGGACAAAAAGTCTGGTTCCCCTGACTTACATTGAAAGTTTGCAAACATCGAACACAAAGAAATGCTTTTTCCTTCTCCTGTAAAGTTGCCGTCTTGGGGATGCAATGTTTTTTTTTACAACAGTGATATATTTAACAGAAAATTACACAGAAGCATTTTTAGCATTTATTGTGTCCACCTTTTGTCTTTATCACAGCTTTCAGTTTTTGGGAGGCTTGCTTTCAGTTTTCACAGAAATCTGCCAGGATATTTTTCCACACCTTAAAAGTTCAGTCTAAGAAGCTGGTTGCATTTTCAGCTTCTCATGATCCAAGTAACAGATTTAGATTTAGCAGTCCATAACGACTTACACCACATCTCAGATGTCCAGGTTCAGCATTCTAAGGATGGGCAGAAACACCTGTGGATGTTTTCAGATCTGAAGCAGCTTGATCTTCTCCTCTCTCTCAGAGATGAAAGCTCCAAGTGCTGTTTATCTGATGGTGGCGGTTTTGGTGTCTAACAGGTCATCCAGGTGGTTGTTAGGAGACCCATATTCTCTGTAGCTTTTAATCAATTATTGAACATCAGTTCTGGTTCCGTTTTCACTTTATGCAAGTCTCATCTAATCACCTTAGAAGTGTCTTATTTAGCCGTTTTAGATGCACGTGAGAGAGATAAGGTGTGTTGACACAGCTGCTTGTGTCTGTTTGACGAGGATCATAGTGTCAGTGAGTCCTTTGGTAACAGCTTTTGTTGGAAGGTCACATTTTTTATTTATCCATAAAGAATGGATAAATTAAATGCAGTCAGATTTGATATTGAACTTAGTATTGGATAACATAAGATTTATGTTAAATACATGTTTTCTGACCCTGATAAATAACTGTTGACTGGAATATGGGAGGTGTTTCTGATGAAATAGGTACAAGGTAGGTACAACTCAATTTATGAATGGTCATTATTGTTTGGAACTAAACAAAATATATGAAACTCTTCTTCTGTCCAATGTGGCATATCAAGTGTTCACAATCCCAGCACTGTGTGGTCTTTTTAGGGCGAGTGTGGAAACTTCATCCGGCTGATTGAGCCATGGAATCGCACTCACCTGTATGTGTGTGGGACAGGTGCCTATAACCCCATCTGCACCTATGTGGACAGGGGTCACAAGTCGCAGGTAAGCTACCCGCTACAGGTGACCTGTTGCAACCTGCAGGTCAGTAGGTCAAAACTTCATTCAGATTAGTCCCAGGACATTAGAATGGAACATGTCCACTCTAGATGAAGATAACAGTTTCTGCCTGGACTCTTTTTGATCATTTTGTTGATCTGGTGGTTTCTTCTAGTTCTTGAATTAGTCCTAAAATAAAGTGAATCCCAATGACAATGTATTGTAGTCTAAGAGTGGTCTTGTTGTGTCTGGCCTATAGCATTTAGCACTGTAACAGTAAAAAGTAAAAAGGTTTCTCTTGGAACTCATTTTTTACCCTTGAAACATTTTTAACAGCAAAACCTCATCCAAAGCTTTTTATATAAACACATTTACATTTTTGCAAAGAAATGGCCTTTTTCATCCAGTTTAAACAATATTTTTATGTCTTTCTCATTATAGCCAAATGCATGTTTTTCATATATTTCTGCACGTTCTAAGCATAACAAGCACAATGCATCATCTGCAACCACAGTCTCAACCAGCATGTAATTAAAAGGCATGACACCATAGTCTGTAGTCTTTTTTTAACCAGCTTTGGAGGCTTAACCCACTAACGGCTTGTTTCGCAGGCTTTGCTCAACCAGCAGAGCCCTCGCGGCGGAGGCCGAACCAGCCGGGCCGCAGACCCCAGCGCCTCACCCGAGCCTTATGCACCCAAGGTGGGACAGGGTTTCCTTATATGGCTCATATAATGGAATTTTCCTTGCAGTGTAGAATTGAAAGTGTAGGATGTGAAGTAAGGGTTGCATAGACTAGTCGGGATGAAACCAATTCCACTGCAAGCTTTGTAAGTTTCTGCTAACTCTTACAGGAAAGGGCTGTTTGATATGTAAATAAACCAATCACAGAACGCTTAGTGTAGCATGCCTGTAACAGAAGCAAACTACCATTAGATAAAGTGAAGTACTGGTCAGCAAACCTACAGCAAATTTATTACTCATGATTTCAAGCAAAATTCAGGAATAACTTCTTAAAACGAGGCAGCATGAACGTTCTCTGGTTCAGCAATTATATCTCACTTTAAAGGGCTCATCTATAGACATGCAACTGCTTATTCCTAGCACTTAGCTTGAAAACAATCACTCAAGACTGATAAAGCCAGTTCACAGAAGCAAGAATACCCAGCACCACTTTAAATGAGACGCGAGATTCTGAGAGCTTCACATCAGACAGTCAGGGTGACCAAGGCCGAAACCGAAACTGAAATACAGCAAAAAAAACTCTTCTGCGATGTAAATTAGACACCTTAAACTATAGCATCTGCCTCCCCAGCCCCCATTAGCAAGCCTTTCACAAACTTAGAGAATCATTTTGTTAATATGCTATTCACTGCCTTTTTGAGTGGCTGGTTGACTAGGAAAGTCGACTGGTAGTTGTGCAACCCATAATATAAAGGTTTCAATGTGCTCCATTAACTTCCCAGACCAAACAATCCAAATATTGAAAGTAAGCTGCAAAAACAGCTTGTTTTGAATCATCATGGTTGTGATGTCACAGCCATGAACACATTTAAAGGTCACTGCCCATCCAGCCTACAGAAGTTCAGCCTGGGCAGTCATGTTGAGGCTAATTGAGATTTAATGCACACATTCTGTAGCAGAGTTATTGGGACTAAAGATGGTGGAAACCGAGTAAACATTGTGCTGTTCCTAAAGAATTCCGAAGGATCCTCACATCTTCCCATGCTGTCTTGTTTTGCTGACGAATGAGGCATAATATGGTGCAGACTGTGGGAACTGAGGTCCTTTACACGTATCAGTCTTAAAGGCACAGTAACAAAAACAACAAGAGATAAAGAGAAGTCAGAAAATGTTACATAAAACCATACAAGCATAGATGGACTTTATTTTTTATTTAATATTAAGAACAATATACAAAATGAACCTTTAAGCACTTCATTTGGGTTTTTGCTGTGTCATAATTCTTAGCAGCCATGT
>NC_051236.1:337500-347500 GCF_015220715.1 Pygocentrus nattereri | reverse complement strand
TTAAAACCTGAAAACGGGTGAGGTAGTGGAAGTGGGTATGTTTACCAACTGCAATGGTCTGCAGATCTAAAGAATCACTGAAGTTGAGAACATGTTTTACACAGCCAATCAGCAGACTAGATTTTGGAACAAGCTCATAGTTCATGGATGTTACTTAGGTGTTGAAATTTGGTATTGATTGAATTTTTTGCTACTTGGTAGTACTGAAGTAATTTGGTTGGTACCATGACAGTATCACATTTGGATACCCAGCCCTGCACACTTGAAAAAACATGGTTCTTTAGTAAAGAAAATGGTTCTTTAAAGATTCATGAACACTCAAAGAACGCTTTGCATGATTAAAGGGTTCTTTGCATCATGAAAGGGTTCTTAAGATTGATAGATTGATAGATGATATGTTTTATGTGGTTCAATATAGAAAAGGGTTTTATAGAACACCAAACAGGGTTTGTCTGTTGCAACAAGTTTGACATCATAGCAATAGAAGAACCTTTATGGTGTAAAACCCTTTTCAAAAAGGTTCCATATAGAACCATTCTCCCTTTCACCATGCAAAGAACCCTTCACAACACATTCTCCAACAGTCTGAAGAACACTTTTGCAATGCAAAGAACACTTTAATCATGCAAAGGGTTCTTTGAGTGTTTATTGTTCTTTGTATAAGCATTTTCTTTACTGAAGACCCTTGAAGAACCATCTTTTTTAAGAGTGTACATGGGAATGTTCATTAGTATAGACTGTCATAAGTATTTGATTGCTTTATTGATTTGACATCAATAAAAAAGTAGCTCCTTGATGAATTGACAATGATTAGTGGCCACGTTGCATGATGATAATATAATGCCTGTACCATAATCTCTTTGGTCACGGGGTCTGTAGTGAAATCTATAGTTCATAGTATTCATTTGAAGGCTTCCGCAGAAGTTCACCATGTGACCTGTCTACCTGATGATGCTGTGCCCTCACTCTCAGCTTCGTTACAAACACTTACTCTGTATGTCCACTCACTGGCTACTTTATGAGCTCCATCTACCTTATAGGTCCACTAAATACAGTAGGTGTCCACTATAATCATTGGTCAGTTTCTGGCTACTTGGGTGGGGGTCCATTATCAGCACAGCAGTGACACTGACATAGTAGTGTGTGTGGTGCTGGTACAAGTGTATCAGACATGGCGTTGTTGAGAGGACCATCAACCAGAAACATTCAGGTTTCTTACTGGAGTAAAGAGGTGGGGCTTATGTCATGCATATTCATGCTCAAAAGACTGGTCTTTACATAATTACATACAAAATAAAATTTCTAGGGGTTGTGATTTTTGGGTGGAGCAGCAGTTGCACTGAACTTTTATTTATCTGAGCTTTTAAATAACTAATTTGTGTTGTATATAACTTTTATAAAATATTAAAAATTGAAAATCCTAAATAATGTGTGCGTTGTTACACCCCTGCTGTGAATGCCTGTAAGCTGCCAGCGTTGCTATATTATATATATGGGCTGGAGGTTAGGGAACCAGCCTTGTGACCAGAAGGTTGCCGGTTTGATTACGTAAGGCACCTAACCCCGACTGCTCCCCGGGTGCTGTGGATAGGGCGGCCCACTACTCTGGGCAAGTGTGCTCACTGCCCCCTAGTGTGTATCTGGGTGTTACACTCCACCGATGGGTTAAATGCACAGGTGAATTTCCCCATTGTGGGATTAATTTTTATTTTATTTTATCTTGTATTAGGACACAGCCATATCGTATGAAATTGAATTTCAAATTTTGTGTGTTGATATTCCCATTGCAACTGTAGACCTACAGGTGGAGCTACAATGTTGGTGTTTCCAATAAAGTGGCCAGTGAGCATGCACATTATGTAATTTTAATATATCAGATTTTGGTCATAAGCTCTTTGTTTCTTTTCATTTTGTCTCTTTTTTCTTTCACGTTTGCATCTCGCAGATCCCACGTTTGTCCATGCGCAGCTCATACCAGACAGCGCTGAGAAAAATGATGACAAGCTGTACTTTTTCTTCCGTGAGAAGGCTTCTGAGATGGGCCAGACTCCGATGGCTCAGTCCAGAATTGGAAGGATCTGTCTGGTGAGAGACACATGCATGCTCTGTACCTGTAGCCACTATTATAGCTGTGAATAGACAAAATAGCCCAGATCACAATATTCACTTCCCAATTCAACTGAAACGCTACATTGCAGCATTGCACGGTTACCCATCATTGTCCCCTGCTGCCGTTTTTAATAGCAGTTCTTCCTCTCCAGTAAATGTATTCTTTTCAGCCTGAATAAGAGCGGATGAATGTTTGTAACGTGTGGGTAGTTGTTGGCTGCTGGTCACTGGGCATTGCCATGTCTCATTATTGGAGTTGGCTGCCATCCACAGCAGATGGGTCTGAGCAGTGCTCGGAGGCAATGTTTACAACCATACCCCCCACCCCCCACCCAGCCAGTGCAGCCCACACAAATAGTACACGGAGCGGGAGAGAGTCCTATATAAAGCCCTTTGTCTAGTTTTTTTATGAGCTAATTATTAAATAAAGTTTAAATAGAAGCAAATTACTAGACAAACTTTATTAATCTTGAAGGAAACTGCAGCAGCAGCAACTGACATGTACAAATCATATCCATATATCAGTGCCATAATTACAAGACACACGAGATATAAACAGCACTGTGGGTTTACAGATGTGTGCTTGACTAACAGCGAATATTTACATACTATATAATATAACTTGCCATACCCGTTAATGAGATTTTAAAAAGGCATGTGAATATTATACACCTGACACAGACATGCAACAGTTTGAAATTACATGGTTCATTGAAAATATGTAAACAAACAGAGAATATACTTACGGATGTCTCTGCATCTTTTAGTGCGCAATTTCCGTTTATGTGCTGAGTTTGATATAATGTGTGTCGTAACCTTTGCACAGGGCAGAATTTTTGTTTTAATCTTTTCCAAATATATAAAATTCAGTGAATTAGTTGTGTATTAAAATGTGCATAAGTGTGTTCTCTGTGAAGGATTAGCTTCATTTTTCACTTAGAAACTCATCAGAACATGTCATTTGACCAGGGGTGCCCAAACATTTGCAGAAAATCAGCAGAATAGCTCAGTATGTTACGAGACAAATGCTACGATAATTGCTCTCCTGTAAAGTGAACATTTTAGACATTATTTTTATTTATTTATTTATTTTCGGCAGCAACATTATGACAGATAGGTTATCATGTCACAAATACCTTGATTTTAACCTCTCACATATTTTTAATATGACAAATCTTTGATATTAAATTCAAACAGACATTCTTGCATTCTAACAATTTCAAAAGCACTTTGTACATAAAATGTTCTTTATTTTGTATTTAATTGAATGTAAATTGATTTTATTCCATTTATTTTGGAGCATTTCTATCAGTCCGTTCATCATGAATTTTTTGTTCAATGTAAATTGCAGCTACTGTGCTAGAAAAATGTAGAAAAATGAAAAACAGAAAAAAAATATTTTTTTGGACAGCAATTTTACATTTGTTTAACTTATAGCCGCCTTTTAGACTCATAATCCTTTTTGCGCTTATATTTCCATATAGACGCCTTTACATACATTTCCCTGTGCGATCATGCCGTATGTTTTGCTAAGGGCCTTCCAGGGTTATCAGGACTCAGAATGTCTTTTGAGCTCATGTTTCTGTCTGAGCTCTAATCATGATACTCAGGAAGCTTCAGAATGAAATTTCATTGAACTTGAACTGATCATAAAATTTGATTCCTTTCTCTGCAGAATGATGACGGAGGTCACTGCTGTCTGGTTAACAAATGGAGCACCTTCCTGAAGGCTCGACTCATCTGTTCTGTAACAGGGGCTGATGGCATTGAGACACACTTCGACGAGCTCCGTGAGTCTTTCCTGCCTCCTTTCAGTTTAGTGATTACATCACTATTGAAGGTCACTAAACTCTTGTTTTATTAGGGCTGTAGTATTTATTTAAGATCAAGGCCTTGCTCATATCGGACGCTTCATCCCAAAAGGTAGTAAAGTGTGCTGTTTTAGCTACTTTAAGGTGCACCTATCACACACAGCTTGTTTAAATAATTTCCCCACAAATGCTTTGAACAGAGAATGAGAGCAGCCGCACATGAGCTTATGACAGGAGTCGACAACATCCGGCTCCTTTACTGCTCCGTTGAGTCTTCACAGCTGTTCTAACACAGATTTAACAATAAATGCTCATAAACACCAGAGGTTTCAACACCAACCCTGAAGGTTGGTGCGCAGACTGCTGGCCATGTAGCAATGCAGACAACAGTCCCACCTAGCTAGTAGCTAAGGAAAGGCAAAGGGAAAGATTTTAAGACAAACATCAATAATTTGTCAAATTTTCAAGTCAAATTGACTTGTTTGCATTTATAAGCATCCAGTTTTCTGCTTTCCTGATGTGCTTAATCTGCAACAAGAAACTGTCAAACTCTAAAAAAGTTTGTTTCTCCTTTGATTTGTCCCATTCCATCTGAAGTACTGCAGCAGCTACATTCTGGTGCCTCAGGCACCATTTAAGGTGGAATAAGAAAATTCAAACAAGAAGCTGAAAAATGAGAAGCAACTACAGCCTCATAAAATGTCAAACATTGAGAGATGCTTGAGAACCTAATCTACTTTTGAGGAAAAGATTCCTGTTGGAGATGCGAGAAAAGTGACTACAGCTGAGCTAAAGCTTAAAGCACGTCAGCACACACTGAGACATATTTACAGCCAAGACGGTAAAATGGACATAACAATGTTGTGGCGCTCAGGGTGGTTTGAATTTTATTGAAATGACAAAATGGCTCTTCTAAACATTTGGGTTGCCAACCGCTGCCCAGTGCCAAGCGTCACTGAAGTTGTGCCTGTGTTCATTTGTGTGAAAGTTCTCCACCAGCACAAAGTGGATAATTAGTGCCTAAATCTGCCCTCATAACTTTCAACACCAAATAGTGCTATTGCTGTAAAATCACACATCTTGGCTATTTACTCATTTTCACATTGTCAGCTCAGAGATAATCATCATTTTTCAGGCTCAATTTCCTTCTGCGTTGTGGAGCTCTGAAAGAGGCGTTTCATATCATAAGGACTTCAGCAGAACACCCACAAGTGACCTCAATCTCTGGACCTGACTTCTAAAACGCAAACTCCATTAGTGGCTCTGGCGTGGACTGACTTCATATATATGTGAAATACCTGGATCAAGCTTTAGCGTGAATTAACAGCTCTCTGAGGAACCGAGGCCAGAGCCGAGAGGCTGCTCCAGCTCTTCTGTGCAAAGCGCTGGAGTTCAGTATGAGCACTATTGCTCTCCAGAGGACTTGGAAAAAAGTCCTTTTGGTTCTTTTTTTTTGGGCTTTCTGTCTACCTCAGAATAGATGTGTTCCATGGGGTTAAGAGCTGGAGGGGTGCAAGTGAAACATCAGGCCAGAATGAGTTTTTAATGTCAAACAGAAATCTCCTGGACAACATTCATTCAGCTAAAACGTAAACTCTGAATGGTGAAATATACTCCAGGAAATTGGACGCAATCAGAATAGTGAAGGCATCAGAAAACTGGATGTAAACATGCCAAAGCATGCACTTTTGAGTCTGTATGTGTTTGTGAGTGTGTCAGTATGTGAATCTGTGTATGTGTTCACCCGCATGTAGCAAGGCTTGCCAAAAGATAATGGAGTTTTGCCCAGTGCGCAGCGCTTGATTGACAGGATATAACAGGATTGGGCAATAAAACCGGCAACAACAACGGTCTCAGCCACAAATGAATACAAATGTGTGAAGGCTGGAGTTTTATTGCTCCTGCTGGCTTTCAAAGCAGCCGAGCGGCCCCTTCATACGCGTCCCCTCAACATCCCATGGACACTCTTAAAGATAAAGGTTCCTAAATGGGTCTTGTATGATCCTTTGCAAAGCCAGTGAATTTAGTTTCCTGTCAAAGCAGCCGTTAAGTGAAAGTTATTTGTTTTTCAGCATCAGGAAAAAGCAGAAAATATATGCTTTACAGATGCCTCGACAACTAAATACATCCGTTTTTCAGTATTTGATGTGTCCGCTCTCCCTCTCTCTACCTACTATCAGTTTTTCTGCAGGAATGTTTTTCCACACCTCCAAAGTTCAGTCTTAGAAGTTGGTTGACAAGTGATCCCAGACACGTTCAGTGACATTAAAGTCTGAACTTTGTTCTGAGGACATCAGCTGCTTATTTGTTGGAGTGGCAAATATTCTTGTCTACCTTTTCTCAGTAAGGCTTCTTGACAGCTACACGTCCTTTCAGACCCACAGTGCTGAGTCATCTTCTCACAATGACACCTGTGGAAAACACCTGTGGATGTTTTCAGATCTGAAGCTGCTTGATTTTCTCCTCTCTCTCAAACATGAAAGCACTTTAAGTGCTGTTTATCTGATGGGGCAGTTTTGGTGTCTACCAGGTCTTCCAGGTGGTTGTTAGGAGTCTCATTTCCTCTGTAGTTTTTCATCCATTTTTGAACTCCAGTTTTGGAAACTCCTGTTTTTTCACTTCTTTTTTACATCCTCCTTCTTTATGCAACTGGATTTTCTCATATCTGATCTCAGAAATATACACTGAAAATGAATTAAATA
This sequence comes from Pygocentrus nattereri, assembly GCF_015220715.1. NCBI lineage: Eukaryota > Metazoa > Chordata > Actinopteri > Characiformes > Serrasalmidae > Pygocentrus > Pygocentrus nattereri. Next base: position 340,878 of record NC_051236.1, on the reverse strand, counting down.
CATGAAGGGTGGTCTCGGATTTAGCACTGTAATCTAGATCTTTTACATTATGTGGAGGTTTTTTAAACTTTAAAAAGGTCTTTTATACCAACACATCTACAAATATAGTTCTTACAAACTCGTTCAGTGAAAGGTTCACTAGGTAACCAAAAATCATTCTTCTAGCATAAGTAAATCCTTTTTGGTACCTTTAGCTACAAGATCAAACAGCAAGAGAAGAAATACTGCAGTGGCTGGTCTTCTCACCTCGTTTCTTCTTTCGTCGTCATCTTGTGGAAGGAGTTCACTCCTGAAAAGACCGTTTGACCTCATGTTTTCTCATGTCCTCTCAAGGCCAGTGAAGATTTTATGGCTGTTTGCTTTCGCAATGAAATGTTGGCCTCCTGGAAGGGGCCTGTAGTTTTTGCCCTCGGGTCTTGTATTTTTAACCCCTAAAAGTGCAGGGCTGTTATTTTTTGCTGTACTGTTTAAATGTAATTATGTAATTAAACGTGTAATAGCAATGATGAAAACATAGCATATATGTAAAAGATGAGCTTTCTTTCTGCAAACCAAGCCAATAACTTTTCATCAAATTCTAAGTAAATAGCTCCTCTTCAACTTACAAATAAAATGTGTAATGATTGAAGGAATCTGCGCTCCACTTCAGTTATGATATTGTTATCATTGGCAATAACAGTGACTTCCGATGTATAAGCTAACCTGTGCAGTCAGGAATGTAGACCTTCTAATCCGTGGATTTAGCTGCTTCAAGGTCCACCCATTGTGTTATCTACATAGAAAAGTATTACCAATAGAATAAGACTCTACAGCAGCCTCACGTGAGCCTAAGGTCACCATGCCTAATGCATGTGTCAGTTGGGCTGAGGAGCAGTGGAACTATGTTCTCTCAAGTGATGGAGCTCCATCCAATACTTTTGGGATGAGTTGGAGTTCCAGAACTGATCATCCAACATCAGTACCTGTCCGCTCTAATGCTCTTGTGACTGAATGCAATCAAATCCTCACAGCAATGTTCCAACATCTCGTGTAAAGCCTTATCAGAAGAGTAGAGACTGTTACTGCAGCAAAGGGGGGCAAGCCCCTTATTCATGCCCTTGATTTTTAGAAGAAATGCTGGATGAGCAGGTGTACAGAAACTTTTGGACATTCATTTTTTCTCTGAAATCTTTTTTCCTGCTCTGGTTTGGTCTTTGCCCTGTTTCTAATGTTTCCCTCTGCTGCATGTGTTTCCAACACTGCCGTACTTTATTTCTCCCTCTCGTCTTATAATCATTTTTTTCCATTTTGGCTCAGGACTGTGACTAGCCTTTTGAGGCTAATTTACTGGGTTGTGTACATGTGGCCATGTATTAAGTCTTTTTGGACCCAGTGTTCCGAGGTATGTGGAAAATAGGAAATGTTGACATTGTGGGGACATTTGTTGTTGAAAAACGCTTTTATTTAAGAAAGTAAAAAGCCACAAGATTTACTTTAGGTTAAAGAATTAAAAATTGCAGTTGGTTTAGATGCAGACCAAACATTACTGCACATGGACAGAATTACAAATGTGAATGTGTGTGGTGGAGAGAGATAGAGAGAGAGGGATAGAGATAAGAGGGAGAGAGACATTAAGTTGGCCTGTAAGAACATTACTAGAAGCCTTTTTTGGTTCCATTGCACTTTTGTTCCTTGGCTGTTTTCCTAAGTAACGTTTGGCAGTGTAGCGCTCCGCTCAGCCATGTCTGATCATTAAGAACTACAATCTAAGATTTGTGTCTTCCTTACATTACGTTTCTGTGCTTTGTAGGAGACGTGTTCATCCAGAAGACTCAAGATACCAAGAACCCTGTCATCTATGGAGTTTTCTCCGTATCTGGGTAAGCGTCCTCTTCAGTGAATATATGGATGCTAATTGGCCTGTCCACGCTCTGCCCACAAGTATGTACTTTTTAAGTATGTACTATTAACTGTTAATAAGTTGGACAAGCTTTACAGAACCCTGGAAAAATCCCATTCAACTTAAACTGTAGCGCACAATTCCGTTTATACCACAATACCTACATTTGGAGAAAATTATTGATTGACGTATTGGTTGATCATTGTATGTATATGTGTATTAATCTACTACATAGTTGAATTACATGTGTGTAATATCCAGGCAACCTGCTAGGCCACCATCCAGCCAGTAGGAGGGGCTAGAGAGCCAGGACTGAGTAATTAGGGCTGAGCAGTAGCAGCTCTGGGCGCCCTGCTCAAGGGGTGCTCACACGCTGCTCACTGCTCAGTCCTGAGTTCACGTAACACATGCATGTTGCTCTGCCTTAGCCGGTAACCTTGGTATCTGCCTCAAGTTTCGAGTCTTTGCTTTTCTGAAATTGTTGTCCTGCGTAAGTATAAAAAAGGGGGGAAAAAAGAAAGAAAAGTCTCTTGAGTTTGTCTCACTCTTCATGTTCAGGAAGATGCAAGGGTAAGAATAAAGAAGGGAGCTTTTTGGATTCAGTCTTGGGGAGCTCTTGGTTTGGCTCCTGGCTCCTAACAGAAGGGTCATGGGCTCGATCCTCCTACATTTCAATTATATATTATATATATGTATGTATGTATATGTGTGTGTGTGTGTGTGTGTGTGTGTATCACTTGTCTGAACCCGTTGGTATATGCTACAATGTTAACCAAGCTAGCTAGCTTTGAAATAGCTGAAACTCAAAAACAACATGCTCAGCCTGTTAGTCAGATTCCCCCCTAAAAATCTATATTACACACCCAAAACAATAAACCTGATCTATGCTATCAGTGTGACATTTGAAGAAAAATTCCAAAAATCTTTCAAAATATCTGCATAATTACAAGGTTAGGATATAAACAGTTATGAAATGCTCCACTGTAGAGAAACGTTCCAACTGAGAATTGTTCACATGAAATTAAACGTGTTCAACCAAAGGACACACTTGTGGGTGGGGTCTGTATTGGTCAATTCAGTTTCAATAGCACTGCTCTGTGATTAGGTTTGTCAGATGGGCATTGCAGTCTGACTGCAGTTTGAATGGAGTTTCCACTCTCCTGGCTGCGTATTCCTGCAGGACAACAGATTTAATGCAGCTGAACACTGTTCCCAATGTACTGTTACTTGGCAGACTTCACAGCAGTCTCGCCTGTCAGTGAGAGGAAGAGAGACGTGATAGTTTTGTATGTTATACTGCAGCGATCAGACTAATAAACGGCATCTGAATTCACGGAAATCGCTCACAGCCACTGAGGCCTCGGAAAGGAGCCGTAGACATTTTAGAGAAGGTTCGCATGCCAAGCGTCCAGTGTAAATATACAGGGCTGTGCCAGCGGAGAGTGAGTGTGTGTTTGTGTGGGTTTTTGTACATTTGCAGGACAAATGCATGACCAAAA